>NC_134455.1:169940574-170055574 GCF_047948215.1 Lycorma delicatula | reverse complement strand
GGTCTGGGATCGACTCCCGCTGAGTGTTGACTATTAATATTCTCAGTCAATCAACTTGTGACAGCTCCAGCGGGGCATATACATACACACAACAGTATTACGTTTTGATGTGTGGTGGATTCTTATCACAGAAGAACACCTGATGATGTGAATATGATACACGACTCTAGACACCAGACATCCGTTGCTGTTCACAGACAGTAGACGCATATACAATTATTTAGGCTGTACGATTAAACATAAATACTCGTACATTCGATTATGTCAATCCGATGACCTGTACCTTTAAATTCTGTTAACTGAAATATTGCCTTTATGAGAATTAATGCTGAAAGAGAAATCTTTCCTTTTTTATCGATTTTTTTAAGGTTATATTATATGTTGGAAAAATAAATCACTCCGGCTTAGAAAAACAGGATTGTATTGTGTTAAATATTAAAACCAAACGGTTTTAGGCGATCTTCTGACGTGAGACTCTACGGTTACCCCTGAAAAAGGCTTAGATAGTTTTAGAAATAACAAATATAGCATGCTAGGCTCACTTAAGAAAGCGAAGAATGAAACGGTTTCTCTTTGCCTTTATCATTAATAACTGATCGATTATCAATCACATTTATCATTCCAACCTCACCGAAAGACAAGGTCCTAAATCCGAATCAGCCCTAAAACTGACACCTTAATAAAGCATAAAATTGATTCAGTGGTGATTTAAAAAAAAAAAACACGTAATTAAATGTTAGTTTTATTGACTTCTTATAAATATCATTGAAGTACGTCGCTACAAAAAAACTCAAGAAAGTTAACCAAATTAACGCTGACTATTAGAGGACTGATATGAATGCGGAGCAGTCGTAAAATCACCAGTGTCGAACATTTATCAAAAATATAAACGTAGAACTTTAGCGGGTACATGTTTTATAATATAATATTATAATATTATACATATAATAATATTGTATATACTTGTTTGCATTTTTATTTTTTATTTTGAAGTAACAATAAACCACAAGCCTCAAACTTAATTGCACTTCGGTCGTCTCCAGGCTATGGCCAAATCGTGTTTGAGAGAGTGTTGTTAATTGACAGTACCGTAACATAGACATATTATTACATATATAATCATACTATTTTATTGAATTTAAACAATTGTCCTGCGGCTTTACAGAGTTGCTGTCATTGATGCTGATCGGAGAGATCTGATTTCTCACCAAATCCTTCAATTTTTGTTATATTATTAACTATTGATTAGTTTATTTAAGATATTTTCTAAAGTACTTCCATTTTTTGATCCTTTATTTCCACAGAAGCTACCATTCTTCAAGCCCTCTTCTTCAGGCCTTTATATTGATGGATTAACTTACAGCTTTTCAGCAGTCTGATCATGAAAATTAAGAACCACCCAAGTTTATTCTTGATTCCACAATCTTAAGGTGGCAGACGACCCGAAAAAGGCCATGAATCACTGCCAAAAATGGCATATCCATTCTCAAATCAGGCATCCACTATGGCTTAGCAGTAAAATTGAGGAACGAAACGGTTTCCTGTTACCTTGTTCACCGATCTGAAAAAACGTTACATATTCGATATCTTCATGGTAAACCCTTCGAAACAACAGATGACGTTCACCCCTGCAGATAACACCTCCAATCTGAACAATAAAACAGGCTGTACATCGAACACCAAACATCATTACTTTTAAAGAAGGAAATTCTGGTTAGTATCTCTTGAACCTCGTGAGCTTTACATGAATCAAAACCACAAGGAAGCCTGGTACAGATGTTTAAAGTAGCAAATTGATGCATAGAAGGGAAGGAAAAGCCAAGAAAGCTCAATGAGATATCGAGTTATCTATAAACATGTTTTAATCAGAGTTTCCGTAAATAATTCCTTGAAAATTCTCCTATAAAATGTAATCTCGCACAACGTCTTTTGACGCCGAAAATTTCCTTAAGTTTTTTTTTATCTGTATGTTGAAATTAGCTCACAGGTCCCATAACCCACTAGACCGGCGTTCTAGAGAACTCGTCGCAAATCGGTTGTTTACAGCTGATTTTCGAAGTAGAAGATTCGGAAGTTAAAATTTTAATAAAGTTAGTTGGTTTTATACAAATTTGAATACTAGACAGTGGATCGATGGATACCGGTCTACTTTGGTAGTCCGGTTCAATTAACCACACGTCTCAGGAATGGTCGGTCTATGTCTGTGCAAGACTACACCTCATTTCTATGTCGTATATCCTCAATCCTCATTTGACTGGTTTCGGGGGAGGGGTATTTATTGTTCACTAGTTGAACAGATTGCAGCAAACACATTAGGAAAGTAAAATATTGAATTTATAAATAACTTCTTAGCAAAATCAATAAAAGATAAATAAGCAGGTTTAGGGTGAGGAATCTCTGACGATAAAGGGAGAAGAAGTTTTACACAACTACTTTTGGAAAATTGGTAATTTTTATTCTGGTCGTGTCTAGATATTTTATTCTTCCTTATGAAAATTGTTCTTCATTTAACGAAATTTCCTTTCTTTACTTTACTGTACCGTTCAAATTTTATTTATTTTTAATTATATACTTTATATTTTACAGTCAATATTATTTTGTTAAAAACTATTTTTTTTATCGTTGTTATAATAGTTCTGATCTTACGTTATGCTTTATTAACATTCTGAAACAGTATTAATAATCTTCGTATTACTACTTTCTACTATTATTCTAATAACTTTTATTTCTCTTCATTATTCTTTCTATAACTTCTATTTTTTCCATTTTTCCCGTTATTTCTATACGTTTATAATTTATTATTGACGACACGTTTAATTATGCTATCGTACACTAAATTTTAATACCATATAAGTAAATTATACAGCTTTCTTTATCGTTAACGTGTTTTATTATTTATTATTCGTATTACATTTGAAATTAAATATAAAACTGCCGCTATTGTTGGAAATATTTAAAATTAAATCTTTGGCATCAAATATTTTTTGGCTCGTCATACAGAGGATAATCTATAACTATTCGAGAAATAAAATACGAAAAATCGTTTAATAAAGGTAAATCTTTGTACACCATTTCAAAGAACGATGAAGACGAGTTCATTGTTTAGTAACTTACAACATTTTTTATATGTTAATTTTTGTCAATGAGATGTAGCCATTTGTTATTGTTTTAATGATTAAGAAAAATTGAATTAAAAAGTAAGGCGGTTCATTGCGAACTTAAAACATTATAAATCGAAGGAACAGGTAGTTTTTCATGGAGTACCACGAACAATATTTGCTGTTCTTAAATGACTACAGATAAGATTTATAATTACGTATTTCCTGAAGGTTTTCTTATTGTCTGATCATCTACAACACGAAGAATAAACTCAACAGATTTTCACTACACGTTAACAATCGGTACTAAAAAAAATATATATGCAATAGAGTAAGTGTGTTTCCTGTAGGTTAATTGGGTTCCTTCGACTGTAGAATTGAAAATGAAATAACTGACATCTTGGCAAACGAGAAAATAATAGCCTAATATATAGTACATTTCTCCTTTTAGGACGTAACATACTGGATTAATTTCTATATTTGTTTACTTTTCTGAAAATAATTAACTTTAATTACAAAAAGTAAAACTTACTTTACTTTACTCACAAAAAGTAAAAGTAAAATTAATTTTTGGTAAGTGAATGATATCCGATGTACCGATAAATGTAATGGTATTTATTTCAAAATTAACAGGCTACTTCTACTTCGCTGAATATTTTGTTAAAATCATTTCTTCTTACCTGAATGTATATTTTTTTAAAGAAATGAATGTATCCTAGAATTTATGGTGAATTGAAGGATTTTAGAGATAAAAATGCAGTTCAATCGATTAGGGAAATTCCATAAATAGTGAGGGTGTACTAACTGACTGAATGATAAACAAATAACTATTTACTCAGAAATTTTATTTTTGTTCTGATAGATTTTATGATCTGCTGCCAAAATTTAAAATTATACCGATCAGCCATTAACCTTTTAATCTTCATCTACATGTTGTATGTATATTATGAATCCGTTAGCGTTATATTGCAAAATGCAGCTCGAGCTGTCATGAATGAATGCAGCTCGAGCTGTCATGGTATACCCTTCCTTACTTTTTCTGTTTAGCCTCCGAAATCGCCGTAAGGTATTACTTCAGAGGATGAATGAGGATGTATGTAAATGAAGTGTATTCTTGTACAGTCTCAGGTTGACCATTCCTGAGATGTACGGTTAATCGAAACCCAACCACCAAAGAACACCGGTATCCACTGTATAGTATTAAAAGTAACGCTTTTACTAGGTTTACTCTTACTGTAAATCAATAACCCCACTTAATAACATAGTATTGGAATTTGGTAACCGTTACTAATAACAAATTAATTGTAGTTTTAATAATCCATTATACTCGTAATTTTATGTATTGTTCATTACTTTTTTTTGCTAAAATTTAACTTTTACTAATGTAAAAATCAGACTGCCGAACTGCAGTCTGATTGGTGTTTTTTTTAGCTGAGTGGCGAACATAAAATGCTAACGTAGCTTCTAAATTCTTTAACGTTTTTCTACTAAAAACAATCTACCGTAGGATTTTCCCTTTTGAACCAAATTTTGCTTCGTCAATATATCGCTTCTTCTATTCATTGAAGTAAGTAAAAGTTATTACTTTTGCAAAATAACAATGTACAGCATATAAACACGCTCTGTAGTCTTCTCTGTTCTCAGAATCTTTGAATGCTTTATATTACAACTTTAAATTATTATAAATATTGTCAAAACTATTAAATTTAAGTAATGTAAATTGTTTTCTTGCTTTTCAAAGTTGAGGTTGTATACGGCAACGATTCTCAATCTTTTTAGCTTCACGGCCCTCAAACAGTAAAAAAAATATAATGAATATTTCGCGACCCCCCAACCACAACCCAATGAAACCTAGTTAAAATTATTTAGCTACGGCTGTTTGCTAAATTATGCGATGAAGTAGACGAAAATGAAAAATCTCTTCTTTTCCTTAGAGAAATCGGATGGTTCCTATTTCTGTATGGAAAATATATATATGGCGATTTCTGTATGGTCCATACAGAAATCGCCGGAGAAAGTGTCATAACCCGGTTATAGAAATTGCGAGATGAATTAATAATATTTTTCCAGGATAAACAAACGCTATTCTCAATGGTTTTACAGAATTATGAGTATATGGTGCTGTTGGTTCACTTAGCAGATGTATTTTCATATTTAAACGACTTGAATGTGAATTTATAAAGACGTGATAAAAACATTTCTTAATGCAGACAAAGTTCATGCTTTCATTAAGAAGCTTGATATCTGGATTATTCGCCTTTAAAGCAAAAGCGTTGATATGTTCCCACTCACTTCCGTTTATATTGAGAAAAATTTTGGGGAAAAAGACAATACGTATTATTCACCTCAGTTTGGATAGCACGAAGATGCGTTCGCGTAAGCTAAAAATTTAGTTGGTGGAGTATTTCCCGAAAAATAAAAATGATTTCTCGAAGAGATGGGTACTGTATCCATTTAGTGAAAACGTTGTTGCAGCTGCTAAGTTACCGGTTCAGATTCATGACCAGCTCATTGAAATGTCTGCCGATAAAACGTTACAACTGCAGTTCACATCTGAAGATTTAGATACATTTTGGCTTGCTCGTAGAAGTAAATATGAAAATATAGTCAGAGAAGCATTGAAAATATTAATCCCTTTCGCCACGTCTTACCTCTGTGAAAAGGGGTTTTCTTCTATGGTTGCGCTAAAAACTAAACGTAGGAATTGTCTTTTACCCCTTGAAAACAATTTGCTTTTGAGTGTTTCTAACATAGATCCACGTATGGAGAAACGTTTAAATGAAAAACAAACGCAACCATAACGTTAATTTATTTTCGTTACATGTGCACTTATAAATGTAAGTCAAATGTTTATAATAATAGTTTTTTCATAAAATGATTTCATTATTGTTTACGTGTATAGCTGTAGGCTAATTTTGCGACCCCCAGCTTGAGAAACGCTGGTATAGAGCAATCTGTACTTTCCAATTCCCTCCTAATCTACTATTTCCATTGAAAGAAAGTCTATCAAACATCTCCCTATATTAAATTCAGTAAAAGTAATAACACAAAAGTCCTCTATAAAGTTTTTTTATTAATTTGGGTTCTAGCGAGATCAAGCTGTTATAAAAACGCCTATCGTCATTTTTCCTAACCAAACGCTTATAACTACAACGAAGAACGGGTTTTTAATAAGATTTACAAAGTTGTTATGTAAACTGTTTTAAATATGTACGTTTCATAAAAAAATGACCGCTTACCGGAAATCATTCTTCATATTTGTACCTTTAAACTAATCTACTGGTTCTCATTAAAATAAAATGAGAAGATTCACTTTACTGATTAATGCCGACCTCCTCCAATTTCTCCAGTGGCAGATACTTGTATATAAAATCTAACGAATAAATGCTTTTTCTTGTAAAGCCGCAATTTTCTAGATATTACGAACTTAAAATTTGTTATATCAATGGAAATAAAAAATTCATAATTTTCATCTACAAAATATTTTTTTATTTGTTTGACAGTAAAGTAAAACTGAATTCAAATAAAATATACGATTATAAATACCTAATATTTCTTCTAGTTCAAATATAAATTTATTTCTTTTTGTTTTAATTTAATTTCTTTTGAATAATTGTTACGAAAAATTTAATATATTAAATATTAACAGCGTTTTTTCGGGACGCTAGGGAGCGATAATTTATTATATAAAAAAAATTATGTGGGCTTGGATTTAAACTGGTAAGTCAATCTGTTTATGAGAAAGACAATTCTACCTACAGCTTTCTACGTATCTAGGCTCACATAGCCTATTGGTATTTATTATATTCTAAATTGATAAATTCTTTAACAGTATATTACTTTAATAATAATTTGTATCTGCATTACTATTTCAATTCTGAGATTTCCCCCTTGAGATAAGCAGATTACCCTCACCCAAAATTAAAAAAAGAATAAATAAATTTTAAAGAAAAGCCTGTGAAAAATTTTTTTCTTGTTCTTTATCTTTTTATAGCAACTCTTTTGGAAAGAGAACGACGTAAGAACTCACCTAAAGGGAAGAGGAAATAAGCGTCTTCTTTCTCTCTCACTTACTCTCTCTCTCTCTCTCTCTCTCTCTCTCTCTCTCTCTCTCTCTCTCTCTCTCTCTCTTAAAAATTAATAGAAAGAGCGATTGTTAATACTACTTTTATATTTGGATAATACTTATTAATACGAACTTTCGATAAAAATCTCATTTTGCTGATTTTTTCATCTAAATCTTTATTCGTATAATTTAACGGTTAATTAGACTCAGATACGTTTTCACTGGTAAGTAGATTTAAACTCGGATAAAAGTAATATTCACGGCTGATTTATTATTTCACCGTTAAAGATTTCAGGGATTTCCCGATAAATATGAATTTATATGCACATATATAGTATAATGTATGTACGACTGCGTGCATACGTATAATATACTTTATATATGTTGTACATTATATGTAACGTGTATATATATGTATACATACATACTTATACGCACATATATAATTTAATTATTATCTGAACAAATAAATGCGCATAATTGTGAATTAAAAATCAGCAATATTAACTTATACTTTGTAGAGGTATAAAAATAAAAATGAAAACAAAAACCCACCGGGTCGGTTTAGTAGTAAAACTCGTCATCGTAAAACAGCTGATTTTAGTCGAGTGTTCTCAAGTTCAAAATAAAGGTAGTGCTTTTATTTTGATTTGAATACTGGGTTTCAATTAACCACACGCCTCAGGAATGTTCGGCGGCTTGAGTTTGTTCAAGACTCCACATTTACCGATACAGTTATATTACACTGATAAGTCGCGAATGACTTTAGTTATTGATGCGACTATAAATAAAGATATATAAAAATCACAAAGTTCAAATGTGTTCAGAAAACCATATCAGGATGACACAATGTAAAAAAAACCTGAAATAATTTATGGACACATAACAATTCTTTTTATAATATTATTAATAGAAAATAAGGATATACTTATTCAAGTAACAAATTTACCTTTGTGGAAGAAAGATTTATTTCATAAAAATACTTGTAATAATTATTTTTTTAATCTATTAAAAAAATAAATAAGAAGAATAAAAAAAAGAAGGATTAACAAATTTTTACGATCAATAATAAAAATATCGTGACAGTCATAATAATATATAAGGAAAAACCTATCCAGTTTATAAATTATTTACAAAGCATAAAAATATTAATTTGGTCGATATATATAATAAAAATAAAGACACGATATAAAGGGCTGACTTTTCAAAACCATAATTTATTCAATTTTAAGTATGACTGAAATGTTATGAAGTTTGATGACGAGCCGTGATCTGAAAAGAGCATTGCCCTCGAAACTGAAATTTAAGTTCAGCTTCAAATTAATATGTACCTACGAGTAAATTTCATTTAAGAAAAAGAGTGATAATATATATTTCCCCTTTTATTTTAACTGTTGTAAAATTACCTGATTGGTGTTACATCAATCACTCTTTTCATCGATCACTCTTTTAAGAATAATAACCAGCCCGTCCCTCGCCTACTACGATTAGTGAGTACATTGGTTTTCTGTTTTTCCTTATGCAGGTGTATGTGTTGTTGCAAATTAGTGAACCGAACTCTACATGTTACATTTTTACTCTGCTCATCACAAGTATTGGCTGTGTATCAAGCTTACCCTCTCAGAAGCTAAGAGAAAGAAACTTTGGTTAACTTTGCCCATTAACTCAGGAAATTATTAACTTAAACTTAGTATAATTGTTGCTGACTAATGATATGCGAAAAAAATCATTATTTTGCAATTTTTTGTTTAAGTATAAAATACGAAATAACAATATCTTAAATGAACAGAAAAAAACGAAATATTTCTTAGGTTATCTAAACGTAATACCTAGGGAATAAAAGGATTTTTTTATTTATAAATCTGTTTATTTTTATTTTAACTTACAATCAATTAATCAATGTAATATTTGATTTTAGCTTTCACCAATAGATTTATGATTTTTAGACAGACATATAATTTAGTACTCAATACCCTTAATTTCGTTATGAAAAGTGAAGATTTCGTTATGAAATCTTTGATTCAAAACTTGTTCCGATATTAACATTGATTTGATTTACTTCATTGGATTTGGTCCTGGTAGGATACTATATTCACCTTCCTCAGAAGAAAGCCCCGCTCGTCTTGGAAACGGATGCTTTTCTTTCTCTTGAAGATATGATTTCGAAGAAGGACCAACTAGAGGAATTCCTGAGGTTGATTAGGCTTGTTCGGCAACCGTTTTCTATCCGATCATAGCACAAAATTCTAATCTAACAGTTGAGATCAACTTAATTTGAATGAGCTCATGCCAATTAATTCTCGTATATTTGGACTTGTAAAACCTTATTTCCATACAGAAACGCAACAACCTAATCTGTATCATCGAAGTAAATTTCTTTCTGATGCAACTTTAATACCATATATAATTAATTATTTGTATTTTTGTGTCCTCCAATACAAAATGAAATCTGAAGTCGTATTTTCTATCTATACAAAAAAATTCGACGAATAAATTTATTTAAATAAATTTAGAAAAAATAAATTATTGAAGTGAGACAAATAGTTTAGTATAGTTTTTTAAAGATCTTTATCAAATAAGTCAGACGAGTCATATAACTCATCTGGTAATTGCTTTACCCTTTAATAATAGAAGTTTGAAGTTTACTTGTTTGTTGGATATCTTCCGTCCAAAATTTTTGTTGGAAAAACAGGTTAGAGAGTCAGAATACTTACTCGAATCTTTTCGTGGGATATTTCTAAAGGTAAAAAATTATTGTTTTACTGAGTTTTTTTTCAGGAAAATTTGACTTCTATAGAAGGCGCAACGTAACTATTGAAATGATTGTAAATGTCTATCGTAAAATGTACCGTTTATATTTGTAGTTGTTTAGTTTCGACAAAGAGAAGTTTTAAAAACTCATAATACCTACACATACCGGTAAATAAATGCCGGTAACATTTGTTTCTTTCTTTCATTTGTAACAGTTTATTTGGTTAAAACGAATCTGTCCAGTGTTAGATATATATAGAAGTAACTAAATCATCTTCAGTGTTTCGGTTGAGCCGCGCTAAAGTCAATCAGTATGTCATAAAATGCAACTGAGTTGAGGTCGAGAAAGTACAGTAAGGCCGCGGCAGTCTGTTCGAAACAGAAACTGCATCGGGTAAATATTCTGGACTGCAATAAACCGTTTTACTACACCAACATAACTGCCTTTGACTGACCAGCCTGATATTACATTAGCCACTACTACCTACTATGTTTCAACAACAGCCACTGTTTTATTCTTCAAAGTAATAGAGCGCAAAGAAAAGAATATATATTACGTACTTTCCTATTACAATAACAAACATTACATCTTAGTAATTATATTGCTAATTAAGTTGACCATATAAAAAAAAAATACCAACATAAGTTTTATTTTAAGGTAAAATTTTAAAAAATTAGATGTAAAATAATATAAATAATTTCACCTGCAATTAAAAATTAAAATTTCTGTTAAAATTTATATAATAATAAAAATTTCATAATCAGTTAGCAAATTTAGTAGTTCACTACATAATTGGTCGTACTTAAGCAAAAGTTTTTCTACGGCTAAAATAAAACAGTAGACAATAAAAGTTTATTAACTTACTCATTTCTTGAAAAATTCCTTTTTTAGGAATTACACCTATTACATTCCTCTATGTAAATGTTGACTTATTGCGGTTCCTAAGTTCCTAGTTTTTACATGTCCGAACACGGTTGCCACCATTATCTCCCAAAAAATCCAAAATTCGGTTAAACGAGTAACACGTTAAGTAGGCTTAACGCATGTATAGCATATTTTATTAATAACCATTTTTAAACGTCTTTCCTAAATATTAACAAAACCTTTAGTTCAATTCATGAAAATACTTTGTACTACATTTTAATCATGCTGTATTTAACCAACTACTGTTATTTGACCATAGTATTGCTCCACCGTTATCGTTTACTGATTTCTTTAATTGTTTTAATTTATAATTTCCTTTTCCTTTTCCTCGTTGAAGTTTTCCTCAGTATTCCTTATTTGGCTGATAAAGGAGAAGATGATTTGTTGTAATTCCTTGCGGTACTCTTTTGATTTTACTTGTTGAGATCAAAAGTTCCAGAAAGGCTACTGAAATTCTGACTTTACATATTCCCCCGATGACTGGGTGATGTAGAGACGTGGAAGTTTTCGTTAAAATAATCGAAATTCGACATATGGTCTACGGATACCGTTCATTATGCCGGCATATACCTTTACAAAACAAGCAGAAGGAATAGGAATAAACGGTAAAAAGCTGCAGGAAGTTGAAGATCGATATGATATAACTTTTAATTGCAGAAGAAGATTTGACTCGTATACAGTGTAAAAATATAAACAATTATTAAGCAGTTGACAATAATTTTCACTCTTAAAAATAAATATTTTTCAGAGTTTTTTTTAATTAAATTCTCCCCGTATTAAAAAATGGTAAGAAAATGGCTTAAAACACTCGGAGAATCAAGTCATACCTAATGAGGCCTCATCCAAAATTTTTCCTCAATTCTGAGACGAGATACAAGCGAAGATTGATCCGCTCATAGAAATATTAATTTTATCGTTTTCACTCATTTTCCTTACTGCCGCGGGGTTGGGCCGCGACTACGGGGCGCAGCCCTCTAGTATTGTTATACAATTTCAAAAACTAATGCAAAAATAAAAAAATTTCCTAACGTTATTTTTTGGGAGTTATTCGAATGAATCCCAGAAATTCATAGTACGTATATGTATTTGTGTATAATTATAATGTAAAACAAATTTTTTATAGGATCTTCACTCCTGTTTTACTTATTATATTGAGTAATAAAGGTCTACGTAATCCTCAGCCCGTTGTGCGATTTCTTATGAAGCGCGAAGTAACTTTGAAATATAAAAAACAAAACTGAATGAAAAATGTATGAAATAATTTTCGTCAACACTTATAATTTACATCATTAAATTTTCTCAAAAATTACGATTTTTTAATCGCAAACGGGCTAAGAAACAACATGAGTGGCTCATATTTAGAAAATTCAGAAAGAATTTTATTCTCAAAAATAAATGGAGGTTTAATTTTTCTAATCTGTTTCCAAATTTTTACTGTAATTTTATTTTGTTAAAAGCAAAAGATGTTTTGTTAATTGTTCAGAAGTTTGCGAACACGATTCTGTTTTAAAAATAACAGCCGTTGTTAACACCGATAGAGAAAATAAAAACACAATTATCTTCGCATACATACGATCAAATGTTTACTTTCTAATGCAGTTACTGATGTTTTTATTATGAATTACTTAAACTGTATGTCAGTAGGTAAGCCGATAAATTGATCTAACTGCTGATAAAGTTATAACTATTTTTATAATAGCTGCGCAGCAAAATTTTCATTCGTTTACTCAGCATTAGTATCTAATTACATCCGATCAATACTTGTAGGTGGATGTACTACAAACAAGTGTTATATACAACATTTTATATTATTCTATTGCTGAGTATACGAGTATCTTGCGGATTATTTGTATGTGCGCGTACTTAAGCGTGTGTGGGTGGTTGTGCGTACAAGTGTATACAGTCAGCAGAATATAATACCGTTTTCTCTTAGAATCGAACGATCATTTTGTTTTATAGATCAGCAATTTAGTAGTCAGCAAGCCTTTTGAAAAAAAATGCACTTGAATGATGTTCGTTTTATAAGAATTATTATACAGTTCATAAAAACACATTCGTGTGTGTACGTGTATGTATGCGCACGTCCCCCGTGTATGCATGCGTACGCTTGTACAAGCTGCGTAAATAAGAAAATTAATAATGTTTTCGGATAGTTTTACTTAGTACCCGACCAGAATTGAAGCATTTTTATAAAATCCTTTCCCCAATGTCAGTATTTTAATACTCTCATACATCGTCCACTGTGGCAAATATCCATTAGATTAAAAATACATAAAATAAAACAAATAAAAACGGTAAAAAGAGACTACTAATTTCATAATATCTAGTATGAAATTAGTAGTCTCTTTATACCTTTTTTATTTATTTTATTTTATGTATTTTTAATCTAGTGTACATTTGCCACTTTTATTTCCTTAATAATTCTAACAGTTGTATTCATACTGTTCAAACTGTGTTGGTGGTTATAGTCGTTTCTGATTAATTTAATTTTGTAAATATGTAAATAAATTTTTAAGCCAAAAAAATAATAAAATATATACCCTAGCCTATATTTGAAATTTATTTTTTCCAAATTTTTCATTACTATACCTGTAACATTCAACTTTCAGGTTTGTATTTTAATTATACCTGAAGAATATTTGTATTTTTAGCACTTTCTGTATCCTCTGCAAAATAGTAAATCAGTTATAGCTTTGATCGATTCAGAATTCGGTTTCTTCCAAAACAAGCTCAAAAATATATCAGGATTTTTGTTTCACAACAAAATGATATCATTAATCATTTGAACGGCACTAATTAATTTAACTTAAATGTTGGAAAGATAACAAAAATTAAGGTGACTGTCTTCATTACTATTTTATAAAAACTGTGATTAAAAAAAAAGTTTTTTTATAAATAAAATCTGAGGAACTACATTCGTAGAAAGAGTAAAATAAAAAATGGATAACTAATATTCAATACTGTCATAAAAAAATTTAAAAACTTTAAAAGTATATGTATGGTTAAACTATCAGAAATACAATAATTTTGAATATAAAGTAATAAATAATACGTAATCTAGTGTTGTAAACCTTAATTTATTAGGTGAGAAATTCATGAAATAAAACCCACTATTAGTTGTAAATGTTCTTAATCTTGGAATTGCTTTTCCTCTTTAAAAACTTTCTATTTAACTGGAATTTAGATTAATTTAGTTCTTCATGAGTTTACTGAGTAACATAGGTTTAATAACACGGGGTTTAATAAGGTTTAATAACACGGGTTTACTGAATAACTTTAAATTATGTTCAATGTGAATGTTGCCCTCACTTTGTTCGCTTTCATTCTTTTTAAGACTAAAGAAATTTTATTTTTAAGTTCATTCCTCATCATTCATAATCGTTGAATTTTGCTCTAATGACTTCTACAATCGAGCCTTCATTCGCAGTAAGAGAGAATGATTGTTTTGTAGTTATTATTCTGATTTAGTACTTATTTCGTAATAGTAAAATTATATTTTCTAACTCTAAGAAAAAGAAAAATTCGGCCCGTAAAGTTTTAATAGGATTATCGTTTTTTTTTTTGCGTCTCGGTATTAAGATATTTTAACATAAATTTACAGAAAAATCTTAATGGAAAACCATTACATTTAAAATTATTTTGCGGAATTATTCACTCAGTTATAACTCTTACCTTTTACACCGAATGTAATTTTACTATCAGCTTCCGCAGTTGTTTTCTGGAGTGTAGAAGTAATTTTATTCATCGTTCATTATAGGTTGGTTGTTGTTTTACTGCTGCCGTTGTTTCTGATGCCACATTGTAACTCGTCTTCTTTACCCGTACATCTCTTCGGTATCTACATTTACGCCTCAACCCCTTCGATTATTCTTTACCGTCTCTTCTCCTGACGTTTCCTTAAACTTCTCAATAGCAGTAATTCATACTCCACCTGCTGTACTTTACTGAACTACAAACACTTGAAAACTTAACGACCATTTAATAATACTCTTTCTTATGCTTCCATTCTGCACAAATGACAGGATGCTTCGTTCGGTCCACTCTTACCCTAGAACAGAATTATTCGTGACGCAAAGTATTTGATTAATATAGTAGATTTTAGTAGTATAATAAACAAATCGTTCGCGTAATACACAGATATGCGTGGACGTTTCTCGACACTATATTTAAACTTTGAACGATTAATGATACAAAGAGTAATTATAAAAATAAACAGAAGTTAATAAACCGAAGTTTTTTTTTTCTGCTTCACGAAAGAGAATCCTAGAATATAATATAGGATATTGATAGAAATCGAATCGGTGTTTGCATTTCATAAAAACTTAAAACTAAACTAAATTAAATTTTCAGCAATCTAATTTTTTCAAATAAAATTCAAAGTTGTGGTATATTTTTTTGTCAGAACACGATTCAAAAGTGTAAATCGATTATCGCATGGATTGGTTGCTATAGTAAAGTTTGACTGAAAAATTATGGAAATAATATTTAGTTCCCGTGTCAAATTATTTACTAAAAAAGTAATAATGAATCTGTTATTTTCCAATCCCACCTAGTTAACGTGAAATATAAATTTTTAAAAGCAAGGTGATACCATTTTTTTTAGTTCAGGTGTTTCATTCCAACTTCATTGGTATATTGTTTTGTATGATTTTCCTTTTTTTAGTTTTGATCGTTTATTTTTTTAAAATATTTAACTCTTTTTTATAATATTAAAAATTCTGTTCATTTAACAGTTAAAATCTGCCACCTTTGATGCGTTTTGTTTTTAACAAACTTCAAAATTCTTCAGTTTGTATTTAGTTTTTGTGAACTTTGTTGATATCATTTTACTCAGGATTAAACAAAACTCTACAAGTTTTATTTAAAATCGTTATATGTTAATTACCCATCTAACAAATTTATTTTACACCAAATATAAAATAGTGTGTTTTCGATCCCAATGTTTTTTTCTTTTACCCCAAATTTCTCAAAAACTACTAAAAATACAGTTCTGGAACTTTTCTTAATTTTTTTAGGTCAGATCCATTTAAAATCACACTAAATTTATCCCTAAATTTTGGTCTCAAGAATTACACCCCGGCTTAATTTTACCGAAGATGCAGAAATCAGGACGAAATCTTTCGCCAGTCGACACTCGCTAACGAAGCCTACTTTTATCCTACGTTTATTTGAACTTTTCTCTACTTTCACCAGTAAAAAAGTCCTGAAAGTTTGTTACATTTTTTATGAATCATTAAAAATTTGGGGAACGACTTTAGGACATTCTATACGCAGAAAAATTCTATAAACGTACTTCGGGAAGCCCTTTATTTTCTTATTACCTAAAGCAAAATATTTCACCCTAATTTCTTCTCCAAGGATAAATTGAAGAATAATGACTTATCGTTTTTGACCTGAAAAATTGAATATAAGACATCCAGAACTGTACCTCTAATAGCTTTCAAGAAAATTGCTAAACTCCAACAATTTTGAGTGGAAGAAAATGTTTTTTTTTTACAATGCGTAATGAAGTTTAATTTAACTTAATTAAATTGCCATTAAACAAAACAAAAAATTTGTAACAAAATTTATAGAGAAATTGATTTCGAGAAAATGGATATTAATAAAGACGGTTACAAAACAAACAAAAATTACAGAAATGTAATTTTAGTTCAAACACGCCCAAAGAGCAGAAAAACCTTTTGAAGTATATTTGTTTCTAAACAAGATAAATTATTTAAAATCACGAGTATATTTAAACAAACACTAAAAAGTTTTAAAAATTCCAAAAAAATCTGTATTTTTTAATTCTATTCTGCTTCTATATAATTAATTGTTTAACTGTCATTTCATTTATGTGTCTAACTTCTGAATTATGGAACCAGAAAATTTAATAATAGGACGGAATAAAATTCAATTTTTTTATATATCTTATAAATCTATATTATATTTTGAAACTAGTTTAGTACGTAAAATGAAATATTTAGAATTGATTTCATAAAAGAAAAAAAATCATAATTCTATGTACATCATATAATACTAATTAAAATTATCTGATTATTCTTTACCGCTTTAAAAATAATTTCCGATTCCAATAAATAACGAAATTTTAATTTAATTCATACTAATGGGTACACTTTCACGTTTACAGACAAGTTACGTACAGTAGAGAACAAATAAAAAAGTTATCTAAGGGCAGAAAACGCATAACACTTATCAAAAAAGACATAAAATTGCCAACACTTTTAGGAATGAAACTTACCAAGTAGCTTTCAATATCACAAAAAATGCACACGATCATACAGAAAAGACAATTATTCGTTACAACCTATATATTAATTAAACAGCATAAACACATTAAGTACAACAAAAACAAGACATATTAAATGAACAAACACATTACAGATCAACTATATTAATCCATTACATACTGAAGGAGTTCCTAACAGTCAAGATTGATGCCAAAAACAATACCGCCAACTGTAAAGCTTAACAGTAAAGCCGAAAAGAATATCGTAAAGTACATTTTAAATTAGTTAGACAGTATGTAGTTCAGTTTTTTCCTACATACAATATGATTCGAACAGTACCACCAATAAAAAATGTAAAATTAATTAATAACAAAATGTAATTAATAAGAAACTCATCCAGCATTTAAAAAAAGAAGTTTAACTTTATTTACAGTCTTAATTCAAAATTTAAATGATTGTTTAACAGTGTAATTTTAAAGAAGAAAATACAAAAAGCAACTTAAGAAATCTAACTACAGGATTAAAAAATATTTGATAGAATGAACGTTTATCTGAGATAGGGCTTGTGATAACTTAATTTCTTTCTTTATAGTTACCACAGGTAAAGAGTGGATGTTAAGAACATAAAACATACAATCTTTTCCATATTTAGGCACCTCCTTTTGAGGAAACTAGCGACGTCTTCATAGGTTCTAAAATATTATATATATATATATATAAGATAAAAGGAAAAGAATTGAAAGAAGTAATGTATTACCAAAAAGATAACAGGAAAAAGAATGTATATACGTGTATTCACGTACTCCGTTCCCTACGCAAACGCCCGCTGGTACACACAGACACACTCTTTAACTTACATAGGGTATTTTTCATAGAAATTTACATAAATACTTCCAGTGCTTGTATCTTATCCGAAAACAAGTAAATAAATACTTTTCATCGATCAGTAAAACTATACCACCATTAACTCAGCAATATCATCTAACTTTTAATTGTTATGCTTTATTTCTAAAATATGTTTTCACACATTATGAACCGTTTCTTTTCCGTTGAATATCAAAAATATTAAACATTTTTTCACAATTTTTTTTCTTTTTTTGGTTGAGGTTCAACCGAAATAAATTATTATTTTTGAATATAATATTTGAAATATTAAGATTTTAATTTTAAAAATAAATTTGATTGTTGAAACGGCCTCATCTGTTTTACGTGATATTATAACCTTTTCTTCATTTTTATTGTCGTTCTTATTTGAATATATGAAAAATGTAAGTTTATCTGCGTTCAAGATTTAAATCATTTACCGCGAGATAACAAAAAAATTAAATTCTTTAATCTAATGTTATTAAACCTTCCAGGTTTTTTCATTATAATTATTTCTATGCAATCGTTCTTTTTTTTTTCTTGAATTTTTTACGGGCATCGACTAGTAAGGTCGATGCCCGTAAAAAAAAAGAAATAGCATCGGTGAAAGTAATAATTTAATATACATTAAATCAGTACTCATCATTTTCATCAGACTACATTAAAATGGCCACTAACAGATTTAGTAATTAGAGTAATAAAAATATTATTTCTCATTTCACAAGACAATCTAGATTCAATAGATTTCGCTAGTCGTTGATGAATCAGTCATTCAGAACAAGGTGCTTTATAGGTACAGATATATACTCGTGTGTGTGTGTGTGTGTGTGTGTGTGTGTGTGTGTGTGTGTGTGTGTGTGTGTGTGTGTGTGTGTGTGTGTATATATATATATATATATATATATAGTTTTCGTTAAAAAGTTATATAATATTTATTTTTTATTTCATATTTTTGCATAATTCATTTCATTCAAACGATTATAGCTACTTATCAATTTAATCATTATTTATATGTAAATTGTACATATTCTACAGGAATAGATTTAAAATAAATTTAAAAATTATTATTCAATTTCTGATTAATAAAACGAACTAACCGCAATGTGATCTTACGTTGCTTGTTGTAACGAAAGAAGACACCTGAGTTTGAACTGTTGAACTTTGTAAAAAAAAAAAACAGTATATAAAAAGAGACGGAAAATAGTTATTGACATTTTTTTTTATCTATTACTATTATTTTTTTTTTAATATTAAAAATTTAACTATTAACTTCCTTTTGGAATGAAATTTCCGAGCTGTATGACTTAAAAAAAACTGTTTTATAAAATATGTTAACATTCGTTTAAGTATTGAATTTTATATTTAACCTCATAAATTTCAGATCGTCTCCGGGATTATTTCGATGATAGTGAATCGAAATGATTTAACGATTGAAAAAATTGGTTCATATTACTTTTTTAACTTTGTTTTTTACGACTGTTGTGGCAAAATTGTTACTGTTTAAACTCAATTTCGAAATGTTTACAGTTATTACGCCTCAAATGTCCGCACCCTGTTTTTATGTCTGGAAAAACAAAAAAAAATGATAAAACTTATTTATTAATCATTACTTGAGGATGAAATTGTAATCATTGTATTACTTGTATCATCATTTTGTTTCTGTATT
The DNA here is from genome assembly GCF_047948215.1 of Lycorma delicatula. Taxonomy (NCBI): domain Eukaryota; kingdom Metazoa; phylum Arthropoda; class Insecta; order Hemiptera; family Fulgoridae; genus Lycorma; species Lycorma delicatula. Next base: position 170,035,974 of record NC_134455.1, on the reverse strand, counting down.
ATTCAAGTCATTAAAAAAAAACTTTTAATTAAAATAATTCTTAATGTAGCATCGGTGAAAGTAATAATTTAATATACATTAAATCAGTACTCATCATTTTCATCAGACTACATTAAAATGGCCACTAACAGATTTAGTAATTAGAGTAATAAAAATATTATTTCTCATTTCACAAGACAGATAATACGAACGCAAAAAATGATTAAACAAGCGCTGAATACGAAGTATGCAACATTTATAAGTTTTATAAGAGTGTAGAATTAAAAATCATATTCATTTCAGAACAAGAATGCCTCCCATTTAACCGTATTTACAAAAAATCTTATGTGGACATCACATGACTTCCTTGTACGCCTATTAATTTACATACACAAATTTAAAAAAAAAAACATAAATTGTTATTTCACTAATAACATCTGATTTTTTCGTTTTTTTTATTGTTATTGAATTATTATTTATTGTAATTTTTTTTACAATCAGAGCTTAATAATTATTAACAAATCAATATATTCAAATTAAAAAAAATGAAAATGATAAAGGAAAAAATTTTGCAAACCAAAAAAAACAGGAAGAAAATGTTGCAGACAAAGAAAGAATAATAAGATTAAGAGAAGATCATAAACATAAAGAGGAAGAAAACGTTAAGACCAAGGAAAAAATAAAGAGATTAAGAGAGGATGATGAATACAAAGAGAAAGAAAATTTGAAAAGTAGAATACATGTACGCAAATTAAGATCAGAAGAATTATATCAAACCAAAGAGCGATTAAATGATTGGTAACAAATAAACGAAATGATGATTAACTCCGAGTTAAGGGAGAACATAATCCAACATTATCAGAGGAGTAATGAGATGATGAGAATTATTTGCAATTTATTAAAGATCGGGAATGTATGCCTCAATGTATATGTTCTTGTGAGGGTCTATTTTTCGTAACTCTGTAGTTAACTTTAATGTAAAAAAAATAAAACAGAAATTCCAGAATAATTAAATGAAATTAAACTAGAAAATCCAAAAATAATACGATTCTAAATTATAATTTTCAATTAATATTAAATAATCAGATGTTTCACCAAATCTATTACATACACACATGTAATAATGCCTGTTAAATTACATAAACAAAAGTACATAAAACTTTATTTCATAAATAACTTGTGATTTTTTTCATATTTTCTTTATTATTGAATTATTTATTGTAATTCTTTTTTACAATCACGGGTTAATAATTATTAATAAATCAATATAATTAAATTTAAAAAAATTTTAAAAACGAGTGAAGTTTGATTCGAACCGATGTGCCTTCCCTTGTAAGATCCAAATATTACATTAATTAAAGTTTTATTCGGCTATAACTCTGGAACCGATGTAAATAAGTACCACTTATGATATATCGTTGAAAAAATCTCAATATGGGCTTATTACTGAAGTTAAGAAAAAGGCCAAAATCCAATTTTTGTTTTGGATTTTGGGCTTTTTTGGACACTTTTTGTTCAGTAGATTGCAATCTAAAGAAGAGATGTAACATCACAATTAGATGTTGCAACAGTCCTTAATCCAAAATTTCAACGTGGTATGGCTAAATCGTTTTTGAGTTATGCGAAATATATAAGTACATTCATACATACTAGTACATTCGTACGTACAGACGTCACGCCGAAACTGTTAAAATTGGATTCAGGGATGGTCAAAATGGATATTTCCGTTGAAATCTGAAAGCAGAAATTTTTCGCGATCACAATATTTCCTTTACTTTGTACAAGGAAGTAAAAATAATTTTAAAAAAAATTATGTTAAAGATCGCCTCAGTTTTATTTATGGTTCTCACTAAATTTAACATACCTCAATGGCTTTAGAATGTTGAGAATTATTGCAGGACTAAGAAAACTTTAAGAAAATAATATTGAAAACAATTTTCAAAACTTTTAACAAATCGAGTAGGAAACAACATGAAAAGGATCCACTCAACTCTAGTTATTATAATGTATCTAAATATTTAATTAGCTTGAAGAGAAAATAACTAGTAAATTAATATAGTGCCTTCTTTTGTATTAACAAAAGAAGAAAGGAGGAGAAAGAGGAAAAGGAAAAAGGTAAAGGGTGGGAAATTCTTATCAGACGATACCTTATAAATTTAATAATCCAAGAAATAGAAGTGTTAAAAAATATATTATATATACATTTGAAATATGAGAGATGCAAGGTATTCATAAAATAGTGAGAGTTGTAAGTTATGGTAAGCGCGTTGTGGTTGAAAGAAGCAATATGAAGGCGATAAAAATTGTGTAAACACACCGATGGAAATGTCTGCCGAGAGATTTGCATCAGTGGCATTCTGTGACAGAGGCCAAACTGACTGTAATGTGTTATCAGGTTTAGAGGGTCTAAAAGACGACCCCGGTAAAGCCCATTAGGGCTAGGAAGTGACGGGGGACGACCGGGATCGCCACAAACTGGGTGTTTTCCCCTATGGGGGTCAAGATGTTTATGAAATATAAAAACTCTTAAATAACTTTTCAACATTTAACATAAAACAGTTAAACATCTTGAAACGATCTACTTTTCGGTCTGAGACCATCTCACTTCAAGCACACAGCGGGGAGAAATCAAAATATTAAAAAATATATAACATTTAATGTAAAGATATATAATTTTAAAATTAGTTGAAAAACCAAAAATTGACAAAATAATCTTTGGGATACCACCACCATAGCCAAAAGAACCACCTCCAATTTAACGTTTTCACAGCTAGTTTCAAAACTGATGTACTGTACCTCTTAAATAAATGCTAAAGAGTAAAACACTAAACAAATTAAATTTATCAGTGTTCCTACCTTAGAAGAGCTACTTTTCGGTGATATCGCTGCTTAGGGTGTACTGTAGGCCACTTTTAAAACCAGCCTGAAAAATATTGAACGACCGCCATTTTCGTTAGGGTGGACCGATGTTTGTTATACTAAAGGTTTTGTTCTTCACTGTCCTTTAAAATGAATACCACAACCTAACTTTCCATTTAAAATACCTGTGTTATCATCAATAAGGGTGCCTAGGGTATTTAGAGTGGTGGGAGTTTCCTACTGAAAAATAGATCGCTTTGAGGTAGTAGGATTTACTAAATTTCATTTTTCTAAGTTTAATTGGTGAAAGGTGATTTAAAATTGCTGATACTTTAATAAAATTCGGTATATAAACAGAGTAATTCAGGAGGAAAGGGAAATAATTTGGGAAGTGATTCTAGAGCTTGAAAGGAAAAAAAATCATACAAACATATGTTCGAAAACTCTTTGTTATCGAGTTATGGCTTGAGAAAAAATTTCGCCCGAATTTCCCTTCCACCGGTAAAATTAGATAAATCTGAAATTTTGAAGGCGTTAGTTAAACTTGATGATTTCTTATGTTTTTTGACCTGAAAAATCTAATAAAACAGGTCCCAGAACTGTATCTCCCATAATTTCCATGATATCCAACGTAAAACAGAAAAATTACGTGATGGAATTTTAAAGTACACTAACTTTATTAAATGACTAATAGATGCATAAATTTAATTAACTTGTGGAGAATTTAATTCTGAGAAAATTGATGTAATAATTTCTAAAAAAAAAAAAAAATATAAAATAAATTTTTATTATTAATATTACAAAAATTTTTCAAAATTTAAAAAAACTAGCTTTATTCTTTTTAGTCATACTTTAATCAAATTATTATAATACATTGTATGAGTTTTAAAAAGATAACATCAAATTTTTCTAATATATTTATAAAATATCAAACAGATTTTCTATCATGTGTGTGTGTGTGTGTGTGTGTGTGTATATATATATATATATATATGAGTGATGACAAAATGTTGATTCGAAACCACAAAAACTCCCGTACCACGATTTTGCCATTTTTTTTTTTATGTCAAACGGCTATCGGAATTGTTATCTGCGACCCCAAAACCCCCGCATAGCCGTTTTGCAGATTTTGCAATTTTTTACACCCACACGCTTAATTTACGCCCGTACGGAGGATGTTTGCAAAAGTAATGGTAGAATATTGTATTGTCACCCGATCTTAGTAACTGTGCAAAATTTCATCAATCGGCAATGCCAGGAAGTATGTTAAATTAAGAAATTAAGGATGCAAGATTTGAGGACAAACATGAAAAAAAACATTGAGTTAAAGAAAAACAATTAAAAAAAAATTTTAAAAACCAGAACCAAACTTATCAGAAAAATTATATTAATGTAAAAGTTAAAAACAGCTGTTTTTAGTACCATAAATTTAGACCTTTGAAGAAAAAAATACTTTTAATTTACTTTTAAAAATATACTAGCTGAGGTTTATACAGTATTAATTTACAAAGAATGTTGGAAATTTTTACCACTGACATTGTTGCACTTTTCAACTAGTGTCCTTTCATTTTCTGTTGCCAACCTTGATGAGGACAGTAGCATTATGAATGCGAGGGTTCAGAGATACGTGTGTATACTTTTTGCTTATATATCTTGAATTTCACCCATTCCCTGAACAGTAATCTAAGAAAGTAAAGTCCGTTTTACCGTCTAGTTGATCTAGTTGGTCAATTTACCATACCTCTAGGTCCAATCCATTTACTAGTTTAAATTTAATGTAAGAATTGTTTTACTTCATTCGTGAAATGTGTTGATGCTCCATCAAGTCGATAGTACATTTCAATTCGTTTCACCTATGAGAAATTTTCAAACTCTATAGGAAATTCATTATATAAAAATTCCAGATAATTTCTCCGCGTGATACGTTTTTCTAGTATGAAAGAGCTGTTAATTGATTGTCGATCATGCCACACCAAACGTTCATCGAAAATCGTTCCTGGAAATTTGATTCGACTGCAGCATATGGGTTTTCTTCAGACCACCGATGTGAATTCTTTGAGTTGTTTATGCCATTATGGGTAAAAGTAGCTTCGTCCGTAAAAAAAAAAGTAAATAGTATGAACGGAATTAAGCGATAATTATTGTTATACCATTGATAATACTGCAGTCGGCAGTATGGTCACCCAAGTTGGAGTTGTTGAACTTACTGAATATAAGGACGCAGTTCGTGAGCATGTTATGTCCTCCATACTGTACTTTGTGGAATGTTGAATCGTGTAGTAATTCTTCGCTGCTCGTTGTAGGACTAAACTGTACCACCTGAAGAATATTTTTCCTTTAATTACCATGTACCGGATGACGTTCTATGAAACATGAGCGCTGGTAAGTCTACCATTCTCATGAAGCTCGTCTAAAATTTTACAAATTACCCTACGGTTTGTAACTACTCGTCCCGGTGTTTTTAATTTTTATATATTCATAATATTTTTCTGTTAAGTTTTGTTTTTAATAATAAAACTAGATTTTTTGTGTTTTTTAGGCTTTATTATATCACCTTTCTCAAAATTAAATTTTGAGAAAAAATTAAATTAAATTTTAAGTTATTACACTTACATCTAAAAATATTATAATCTATAAATCTTAATTATAATCTATAAATATTTTTGTTTACAGTTTTCTCTCAAGTCCAAGTGCAAGAATGTCTATATTTTCAAACTAAATCATATTTATTCTACAGTTTTATTACTCTCGTTTCTTCGTATTAGGTCGGTCACTCTGTTATCAAGTACCAGAACTATCCCGTTCGATCGCAGAGTATTATGGTCATTACCATTCAAATAATTTTTAATGACATTTCTTAAAAGATTTATGATTTAACTATTCTGAATTCACAAAGTAACGTAAAGAATTCGACGGTTTTTTTTTTATCCGAAGTGTTGTTTCATCTACATAAATTCTACCAGTCAATTCAAGTAGAAATTCTTCATTTTACTTATAAACAATCGACTATTCAGAGGGTGTGCATCATCACCTCTCTGAGAACGATAACTTGATCGAAAAAGACTTGGAAATAGAAAACTTAAGACTTCAGGATGTAGGAAAGAAGACTCGATCATCGAGTCTTCTTTCCTACATCCTGAAGGGATCTAATGAACCTGAAAATTGTCTTTTTTTTTAATTTCACAAAAACATCTAAATCTCCTCTCCTGGACGAATTTTATTCGATGCTAAACCAGATGGTTACTCATCAAACCTTTTTCCTCTGTTTGTACTATAAATTGCGTGAAAAAATTTTACCCTTAGGTAACGTTTTTCTTTAAATATTGCATGTATATATACATGTATATATATATATATATATATATATATATAACGTTTTCCACTTGCCAATAATCTCAGTCTAACAAATCATTTTCACTTTTCATGCATCACTACAAGTTTAAACAAAAATTATAAAGTAATATCCTTAATCTATAATACGTGCGTCGATTTTTCTTTTCTAATTTCATCTGATTGGATAAAACTACGTGTATTACTCAAGTTAATAAGACCTATTTTTTCTTAAAACCAAGATATAGAAGTTTAATTACATCTTAAATAATAAATTTAAAATTATAGCTGTTGATAATAACACAAAATATTAATGTAAATCAATAATGCTAACTAATTTCAAGTAAAAAAAAAACACAAGTTTTAAGTTATTTAAAAAAAAATAGAGTGAATAATAACAATGGTATGATAACAACAACAATAATAATTCTCTGTCTCGTTCTCTTTTAATATTACACGTAGCGGGAGATTGTAGGAGGGGTCAGTGACCTTGTTGAGATGAAGAACTAATAACTGACCACGTGTCATGGCACGTGGTACATTGTACGTGGGGCGACAATTTGAGGTTATGTTAGACCATTCAAGACACAATGGCGGGCGTATCTCTTTAATTTCTTAACTCGGTAGTAGTCTGTATGTCTCTTTGTTGCTTCCACATTTTTTAATCTCTTACACCGTTACAATTTTCAGTATTATTATAATTATCTGAATGCCTTTTATGAATATATATAATGTTATTTAATTAAAATTTAGTCACAGTGTATGTGATGTATACAAATAAACACGAAAATTTAATTACATAAATTTATTGCTTTTACTTTACCACGTTTTATACATCAAAGGGAAAGTATTCATCGGTAAAGAAAATCATCCTCTCCACTGGATTTTATTTATGGTTTTAAATCGGATAGATGGATGGCGTGTTAGTATCAGAATGAAACTCGGAGGAAGTTGGATTTTATAAAAAAAATTTCTTTTATATTTAGCTTTTATCTAATAATAAAAAAGAAAATCTTCGGAAATATCATGGAAAATAAAACTACTGACAATTTGTTGAAAGGAGAAAATTAAAAAAAAAAAACATATTTTTTAGATATTTTATGGTTCGTCCGTTTTAACATAACGTCCAGAATTACTCTTTTAAATGAAATGTTTTTAGAATGAGAACTTTTTTCTTTTTTTTTGTTTAACCTCCGGGACCACCGTTAAGTATTGCTTCAGAGGATGAGATGAATGATTTAGTGTGTGAAAATGCCATGCCTGACCGAGATTCAAACCCGGGCCCCCGGATGAAAGGCCGAGACGCTACCACTCGCGCTACGGATGCCGGCCTCGGAATGAGAACTGTCCACTTGAAACGTTACTTTTTTTTTAAACAAATGCCGCATTTATGAGTTGCAGTTAACTTTACTTGTAGGCCGTATGAATAAGCAAAGAATCGTAGGTTATTTATCTCCAAGCCTTACTCAACTACATCGGGTTACATTTTAACGTTTTTATAACATATATATTTCATAACTTTGGTCTCAAGAGCATGCCAGAATTCTGTAACTTGTTTTTATCGGTACTTGATCTATATTCTGATCTTATTTTTATCGGTTTGTTTCATTGATCGATATTTTTTATGAACTAATGGAAACACATTAACATCTCTGTTAATTCTTACATGATATTACCATTACAATTTTTAATTTTTTGATTATCTATTTGAATTATTTTACATTTAGTACAATTTTTATACGATTAAAAGTAATTTATTTGTTTATAATTTTTTACTGTAGATTGACATTCCACGAAGCACTTAATTCAGTTTATGTTCTTCAACAAAAAAGAGATATTAAGATCATAAAAAAATCACTCCCGTCGATCTGTAGCAGAGATTTTTTTTTTCATCCCTTCATTGAAAAAAAAATTTAATTACGTAAAATGATAAGTATACTATAAATATCAATAAATAACCGACATTTGAACTAAAAAGACGTACTGGTCCGAATGAAAATGTTTACAAATATTACATAGTTGTCAACGTGTCAAGAATGCCTTACCACGTAACTAGATTTATACTGTTTATTAGTTAAATGTTTCTTTGCCATTATTATTAACTCTTTTTTGATAAGAGAATAATTAAATAAATAATAAAACGTAAGGTAAGATCGTTGGAGAATTAATTTTAAGCTTTATTACCGGATTAAAATTTTAATTTAAGTTCTAAGCATTGCGGGAAATTCGAATAATGTTGTTAAATATTCTTTAGTTACTAATTTTTTCAATACGAATATTTTGTTATTGCACATCTGTGAAACAATTATTTTTTTTATCTTTATTTTGTTTATTATTAATGATATCTTTTTTATTTACTTACATTCTTCTTAATAATAATAATAATAATAATAGACTATTACGTTCATTTTTTCTTTGTTTATTTACATAGAATTATCAAGATCTAGAATTTATAGCTAGCTAACAACTTAAGAATATTTCTTTGAAATTTAGTTCTTTCCGTTTATAAGAAGTTATAAAATAAGTGACATACTGCAATTATAATTAGGTTAGTGGAAATAAAAACATAATAAATAAAATGTATATTTAGCATTTACATTAGCTATCGAGGTGCTGAATTGGTGTTAATATGTTAAGTACTATTATTACTAGCTTTGTCATTCTTCCTGGAATATAAAAGAGATCCTGTATATTATGTGACAGACTAAGCGAATATAGGCTATCAGATCAATGAAATAAAGTTATATACCACATTACCACGAATATTCTTATTCTAAAAAAAAAAATCACTTAGTAGAAATAAAATAATGTACTTATGCTACCGAGTATCCTTACTTGATAGAGGGAGCTCGTAATGTGTTCAAAATACTATTAGTATGAATATTAGTTTAGCTAATTTGTTTCCCTATAAGAATAATTATATCGGTGAAATTTATCAGAGAAATAAATAAATTAAGCGTGATAATATTCAATATAGTAATGACGATGAATTAAACAAAACAAAAAAAATAGCATATATTTTATTATTATTAATAAATATAAGTCTGCTTGTATCAATTATAGATATATGAATTAGAAAAATATTTTTAAAATTATACTGTATCTTCACTACCGACCTTTCAGTGGTTGTCACCTCTTTTGCCGATGACGTGGCTATTCTGGCTGTTGATGACAACTCAAATGTGGCCTCAACTAATTTCAAATTTAATATAATCAGCAGGTAGCTGGGTATGTGAAAGATAAGGGTTAATTAAACTAAGTCGAGCCGTATGACATTCGTATTGAGGAGAGGAGAAGGTAAGGAAGGTATTTGGGTCTTCACCTGGATCGTCTTTTTACGTGGAAGGTTCGTGCGAGGGAGAAGAGAAAGCAACTTAACGTGAAGTTCAAGGAATGTACTTGGTTGTTGGGTAGGAGGTCTGAGTTATCTTTTTCTATTAAGCTAATTTTATTCTCAACAATTTTGAAACCAATGTAAGTATATAGCGTCCAACTATAGCACGGCAAACAAGACAAATATTGAGATCATGCAGCGGTTTCAGAACAAACTAGCGAGGTGTGTAGCTAAAGCGACTTGGTTTGCTAAAAACAGTGAAATCCACGAATATTTGGGTCTACGGTACGTCAAGGAAGAAATATAATGTTTCAGTTTGAAATATGAACTTCGGTTAAATGACCACGTTAACTGCTTGGCCGTAAAACTTCTAGTCAACGGTGAAGATGTTAGAAGACTTAAGTGGCTACACGTTCTGGACCTTAGTAACTCTATAGTGTAATTACACCCGCTGAGTGTTGTATATTAATCAATCCTTCATTCCTTTACTCTCTGTTTTTTTTTCAGTTTCATTTTTTATTTTTTTGTTTATTTTTTATTTTCTAAGTGTTTCACCAATCTACTATTTTTATGATTATTATTATTATTATTATTGTTTTCTACTATATTTCTGATAGTACAGTTATTCAAAACTATTTGTGTAGTTCTACGTTTAAACCTCAGTACTAGTATGTAATTTTTGAAGAATCTCAATCGGGATTCCTTTTTAATGAGAAAATGTGCGATAATTTATTTAAGGTTCCTACAAAAATGTAACCGATTGAAAAATTAAAAAAAAATTGTTGGACAGGGGAAATATTTCCGCAATAAAGAAAATTTTCTTTATGATAGCGAAACGTGGAAAAGCAGGGAAAGGAGAAAGGAAAAGAATAAAGGCCTTTGCAATTTCATATTACACGAGATACCTTCTGCAATATAGCTCTTATCACGCATTGGGTAAAAATTTGTCGAGGGTAAAAATTGTAGGGAACGATAAATATTAGAATAGATAAAATAGACAACTGAAGACAAAGGATGTAGAAATAACACGTCCATGTTAAAATATTAGCGCAGAATCAACCACGCAAATTACTGATTATAAAAGAAAATAGACGTATGAATGGTAATAAAGTATCACTTAAGCCTGAACCTGTTCTTATTATGTCGTATAAATTTATCCATTTAGTGTATAGATTATTAATTAAATTGACCCTGTAGAGGTCAATTTCAGAAAACTGTAAATTTAAACAAGTATCTTAAGACGGAATATAGGGAAAACAGACCAGTCCGTCATAAAACTGATAGTGGTGTTTTACGTATTATGTAAAACATGTGGCTAAAAGTAATCAAAAATTGGATGATCGAGAAGGCGGGTTTGTCACACATCCTGTTTTTTATCAGTCAGAAAATTTAATTTCGGTTAACCAATATATAATTAAAATGTAGTAACAAATTTTTGTTATATATTTACTACAAAAAGCATTTGTAAAAGTTGTTCTTTAAAGAAAATTAATAAAAAAAAGCAAATTAATTTTTTTTTTAACGTTACGATTAAAAATTTTGTAAAAAAAGGAATTTCTCGTGGTCAATTATTAATTAAAAATATATTAATTCTCAAGATTTCATTATTACAACTTATTATGTTACTTAAACATTTTGGTATTAATTTAGCCCCGCTACATGAAGAGGGTTTTTTTTTAATTTTAAATTATGATTTTGGGTGTGAATGTTGGCCTTATTCCATGTATTATAATAGTGGATATCTTCGTTCTATTTTAAGGCTTAAAGAATTTGCATATATAACAGGTTCATATAGTTTATACAAATGTGAAATAAACCTCCTAATTTAAAAACCTACCTATATGATTTCATTTGTTTCATAATTAATTGACGTTTTTAAAAATTTGTAAATTCTTTGTAAATTGAACCGATGCGGAACCCGACAAACTAAATTCGTATCTAATAAAAACCTTACATTTAATTTATATATTAATTTTAATGATAAATTATTATATTTAATTTATTACCTTACGCAGCAAAAGGATTTTTTCAACGGGTAAGTTTCCTAAACGGATATGATGCTTTATCACAGAATTATGAAGTTATTTATCCCAGCAAGATATAATAGAGAGAGAGAGAGAGAATTATGACACCCTAAAACTTTACGTATCCGTTGTAGTACAATGGATTGCGTCGTTTAAAAAGGCTGTTTTCTTTATTTAAAATAATTTCTACACCATGCGTTCTAAAAAGTCTGAATATTTTATTTACTTTTTTTATACTTGCTAGTATAATTAAGTACATTAATAAGAATATGATTAACTAAGAACCCTATAAGACTTCAGGTGTTATTTTTTGACCAAATTGTACTTTGTACAAGGTTTCTATGCTCACAATTCAGATAACGTCGTGTAAATTCTTAAATATTTCTTTAAATTTTTCAGTTTCCAGCTTAGGCGTTGAAAGCATTTCAGTACTTAGCAAACTTCAAACTTAGCATACTTACCAAATAGGTCTTTGTTTGTTTTTTCTTCAAAACCAATAAATGTAGCACGAAGACACTTACGATTTTTTTCTATTACAGTTATTATTGTCGATAAAGAGAAACTTTATCTCATGGAATCAGTACTATTAAATGTAATTAAGCATTTTGCATTTTATATTATAGCAAACGATCATTTACTTCTTAATATTTTCTTCTGCGATCAAAGTCTGGCACATTAAACTTTTATCAGCTCTTGCAGCTTTAGTCTACCGATCGGATGATTTCTTTCCAGCTTCTAACTAAATAACCGACTAGCGATTGCTGACTTCCATTTTTTTTTTTAATTTTGAGCCAGCAATTACTTTTAATTTAAAAATAGCCTGGCTCGTGTCTAGTTGCAGTCATATCTTTTTAGGATTTCAGATTATATTGGATAATCGCACTCTATTCTCTCCATCGACAGCTCCAAAAACCTATATAAATCCATAATGTATTCTCTCACTAACTCTAGATTCCTGTTGTATTCTGCAACATGAATTTATAATTGAAATGGTAAATGGAAATGATGTTTGAATTCCTATTTTTGACCTGTTAAATAAATTTGCCTCGTTCAAATTCTCTCGTTGTTGTAGGATCAGCGAACATTTAATTTGACTTTAGATTCACAACTTGCCTATGAATTTTTAAGAATGAAAAGTAAGAAATGAGCCAAAAGATTTTGTTAGGGAGTAAATCAAAGTGATTTATATACAACTCTTGTTATTTTTTACATTTTATTAAATTTTTTGTAACGAAAGCCAGATGATCCTTTAGACGCATTTTTTTATAGAAAAATAGGTTATATTATTGCTCGGTAGCTAGCGATAAATTCTTTTAAATAAATTATTTTTGTTATTATTATTATAATAAACTTAAATGGATTTAAGAGAATTGAAAAGGTATAAAAGAGAAAACACTAAGTAGGAATATTGTTTCAATTGTGACATCGAGGCAGATCCATATTTCAATCTTAATTTTATTGTTATTATTTTTAATAACGATCGTATTATTTTTGTCATTATACATATTATCACTACTCTTATTGACTTACCTTTTATCCCAGGGCGTATAGGGTTGTTTTGGGCGTGACATAAATCAGATTAAGTACAATTCCTAATCAACCAAATTGAATCGTCTTGACAATTCTTTTTTCTTTTATTTTTTTCTTTATCTCACACTCTTGCCCGTATTTTATTATATTTTATTTTCAGTTCCTTCCCTCTCGTTTTCGTTTCTTCCCCAACCCTTCGTATTCAATTCCTTTACTCTTACTTCCCCTATCGGACCGTGAACACTCCGCGTCTGTCTCTTCGGACTGGACACACCTACTTCCCTCTCTTCCAGCGGATCATAAATCAGTTTTACTATTTATATATTCACGGGTATTATAATAATAATAATATTATTTTGGGGGTGTGTCCTAGTTCATGAATCAGCCACGGCCTTAGAGTATAGCGCTGATGTCGCCCATTGTGCCCAGTGACTCAGCAGCGCATGCATAATTGATTGCCTCCTAGTACAGGCCTGGCTGGAGCGGGCATTCACAAACTCGTATAGAATTATGTAATTCCTATTTTTTCATGGATCGCACTTCTCATAATATTCATCATGAATTATTTAAATTATTTATTATTACCAAAATATTAAAAACTATATTTTTTTATAATTATTTTGAATTATTATAGTTATTATAATACGAAATTTGTTAATATTTATAGGAATGTAAAAATATTTGTTATATTAATTATTAATATTTGTTAATATTAATTATTAATCCATTTCACATAACACTTTAAATAATTAGCGTAATCATTGTTCACATTATGATTTAATGATGATTTAAATTTAATAATTATTTCGATATAACTCGAACAGGACTTTATAATACCAGATTTTTAATTATCCTCCTTACATTATAAAATGATAAGAAATATGCTGAAAACACGAAAATTGCAATAACTCGAAACCTAATCGATTTACTGAGACGAGCAATGGCTTAAAACACTCAGAGTATCAAGTCACCCCTAATGAGGTCTCACCCAAAACTTTCCTCAACTCTGTGTGGAAATATGAGTGAACATTGATTCTCCCTAAATTATAACATGGTAAAAATGTTGAAATGATGGCTGCAAAGCGGCTAGGGGACGTAGCCCCCTAGTTACAATATAAAATTTAAAAAAAAATTATTAAAAACAAATCTTAAATATTAAAAAAAATTGGACTGAAAATCTATCTCCAGTCCGTGTAGGCGTTCTTCTGAACGGATTGGGATGATCTTGATTTCTATTCTGCTCAGAATGACCGACAGATATGTTATCAAGCATCATCGGTCCCCAAACTTGATTCTGCTCTGCATTTTTTTTTTAAATCCTCATTTATTACTAATTGAGGATCTTTTTGAGATTATTATTCAGTGGAAAATGATTTTGAAGGTCCGACGATGCTTGATCATATATCTGCTGTCAATTCAGAGCAGAATAAAAAAATTAACCCGATCTGTGCAGTAGAAAATCTGGACGGATTAGAAATTAATTTTGAGTGCGCATTTTACCAGTGGTAGGAAAGGAAAGAGAAAAACAAGGAACGTGTTACAAATGGGAGAGGTCTTTAGGCGATTTTTTTTTTAATATATAACATTACTTTATAATAATAACGTTGTGGAGTGGCACGGGTCCAGTAGTTTTTTTAACTAGAATAGATTTTTAGCCGTTTTTTTTAATTATATAATATTTCTTTTTAATAATAACGCTGCGGAGCAACAAGGGGCCACTAGTATTAAAATTAACTATCTGAATAATGAATATTGGAGGTGTTTTTAACTTTTTTGTTCTGCCAACGTACAAGTTTTTTGTCTTAAAATTTACGACAAATTTTTATTAAACATAGGCCTATATATATATATATATATATATATAAATAGGCCTACGTACAAAATTTTGGCTAAAAAATCTGCAAAACCACTAGATCAATTTGTTTGAAATTTAGATATACTGTAGTAGCGTATCTGAAATTGTGCATGTGAAAATTTGATGACGATTTGTTGAGTCGTTCTTGAGTTCTGCTTAATTAAAGTCTACAACATAAACTCAATTTGAGGTTGCTTTTCATTGGTGTATTTGTTGTACGCGCTTATACAGTGAGTCACAGTGGTGAGTGAGTTTAAAAGTGATGCTAGTGTGTACAGTCTATTCTTTATTCGAACGTATATAGTACGTTGTATTCTGAAAATTAGTGCGTTTCTGACTGCGAAATTTTGAGGGCATCGGAAACGAAAAGTCGTTCTTCTTGCACAGAACTGCACAGAGCATTTTTTATTTTTGAAATCAATTCATATAGAACTAAAAATGTAAAATAACTAAACTGTAATTTTTTTATTAATTGTTTCAAGAAAGAAAACTTCAGTGATGATTATGATGATGCTCGCAAAGACCGGAACGGGTTTTAAAAAAGAACCTGATAAGTAATAAATTTAATTTGAATAATTTCATATCTTGATTTTATGATTCAAGAAATAGGTTTTAATAAATAAAAAAATAAGAAATAATAAATTCATGTACATTTTTTATAAATGTTAGTGCGTAATTTAATACAATATATGTAAATCTGTATATAATATGATGTTAGTATATTAACATTAATTATTTCGAACACAAAACGTACTCCTACTTCTTACTCTTTCACGCTGCACGAAAATTAGCTTCCGCTTGTAAGTTAATGATGCAAGCGGGAACGAATTTATTTTCTTTATTTAATAGACGTATTTTAATTTTGATGGCAACTTCAATTACTCAGAAATGTATGTGACCACCAACAAATATGCTTTTCCATAGATATTATGATTTGAAATATATTATCTATTTATTTAACACTATAAGGATTGAATTGTTCTATTATTGATGCAGAACATACAAATATAAATTGCTATAACCTAAGAGTTGTAGACAACTTGACGAGAAACAGATCACTCGCAAAAATGTCGTAGTGTTTTCCCAATAATAATAATAAGCATCAGTAGGCTTGGCATAGGATGCTTATTATTACTTTCTTCTAACTTATGAATTTTTCGATTACCTCTCACTTCCATTTATAAGTAAGAGAAGCGAGCAGTAATTGATTTCTGTTGTTTTTTTTTTTCACGGAGCCGAATGTAGTGCAATCTACCAATACCCTATAATGTGCAGAGGATCTTAAAACCTACAAACGATTCAGTGAGGAAGGAATGGCTGTAAAACAAACATTATTACATTCAGAAGAAAGCTACTTAAATTAGCGCTCTTGTTACGAATGGTTTTTATAAATTTATTTGAAACTAATAAATTCTGTAAAATATTGATATAAAGTTATTTATGACTCGATTTATTGCTATGTACTAAAACGTGACGGATATCCTAACAAAAAAATCAGTCGGAAAAAATTAAGTTTACTTGGCTTTATTATTATTATTTTTTTTTTTTTATTCTCAAACCGTAAATACCTGTGTTATCGCTTAGTTTGTGTATATAGAATTTCAGATATAGTTAGAATAGTAAAATTTGAAACGATTCTCAACCACCAACATTTAGCCTAAGTTTTAAAATATATCCGTTTAAATAATGGTGTACAAGTAAAGGAAACTAGTTTTTACAGTCTTTATTTATTGAGCGAGATCTTAAAGTTTTACTGGAATATTATACAGCGATCAAAAATAAGATGAATATTTGGGTCTACTATAATTAAAATTTATGCGTGGTCTACGATTTAATTCAGTATTTAGTTGTTTAAAAAAAAAAAATGTTAATTTAATGATTTTTTCTAATGGAATGTACATTAACTGGTCTGCTGAATAAAAATAGTTATTGCTAAGATATGTGTAAAATATTTTTAGTTTTTCTTCTGGCTGTTTATTCCAGAAAAGATATATATATGTATGTAGAGTAGTAATAACTCACATTACACAACAAAAAACCATACTCTGGGATCTTTTAGAGTGAATGTAAAATAACGTAATCGGTAATAAGGAGTAATATGTTTTGCCTGTTTATAGATTTTTACGTTTTTTATCAGTTTATATATATATTTATTTTAAATTCAATTTATTATTAATGATTATAACAAAAAAATCCCGGAATTGATGGAGTATATTCTTTAAAAGTGAAAATTGGGATAATATTTTACTTTACAAAAGAAGCGAAATTTATTTTTGGAATAGAAATATGAATTCTGAATGAATGCATACGATCAATCCTAATAAATTTTTGTATTATAAATTATATAAAAATAAAATAATTTCCCGTTGCATTTAATATGAATCATAATTAGGTTTTTCATCATCCGCTTCAAGAACTAAAGTTATGATTCGACATTATTTCCGTAGACACATCGTTGAAAAAGTATGGTGTGTTTGTGTGTGTGTCTCTCTCTCTCTCTCTGTGTGTGTGTGTGTGTGTGGGGGGTGTGTGTGTGTGTGTGTGTGTGTGTGTGGGGGGTGTGTGTGTGTGTGTGTGTGTGTGTGTGTGTGAGCGCATTATTAGGTAGGGCTTTTGAGGACCAGGGCCAAGAAGTTGTTCCGATGTTGCTGGTGTCGGGTTTGCATCCAGCTGTTTGATTGATAGCTGACCAGTTCACATCGGACACCTCGCCTCATCATTCATGACACCATCAGCCATCACTCTCCTCTCACATTGATCATAACTCATCATAAGCAATACGGTGAAGAGAACGAGGGAATTACCGAATATATTGTACATCACAACTTAACTTTAAATTTATGTTACACATTAAACTCGCGATCATTACATATTAATATTACTTTTGAGTACATCCTAAATCGTCGCTTACTTTTCAGTATACTAGAAAATTTAATACTTTTCATATGTAAATTATACTTATTCATGAATTTTGTTCTTCATTTTATACTTTAATTTTTATTTTGTTTAACTATTAAGTAAACATTCCTTATGACAACCTTCCCTATGAATTCACAACCTTTTGACAGTAAAGTTTCACGGTTTTTTAATTAATAAAATGCTTAATAATAATTAATTTCCGTTCAGTCACTACTACTGAACAATATAGTGTTTTATTCAAACACATTTTAAATTAATTAATCATGTTATTAAACTATAACGAGTGTTAATTACATTACATTAAATCATTGCGATTGCATTTCTTAAGAATGAAATTTGAGCATACATTATTATCTGCTTTCAGAATTTTCCTTAAATAAATTACTAATATAATTATAATAAAAAAACTCTAATTAAATAAGTGTTTGTTCGTTATATAAGACCGTTTATAAAAAAAACGGTACAATTTTTATCGTGTTAACGTAATACCTGGATAACATCCAATCCAATCGGATACATTATCGGCACGGGTCAACAACATAGATTTTTTGTGAATTAAAACATACAGGATGAATACTGAAAAATTTTAAAAAAGCAAATTATTTGTATTTTTATGAAATTGTCGGAATCTCCTTTCCGCTTCCGAAAAATAACCGTTACAATTCATAGGAATTGGGATAGGTTCATAGAAATTCATAGGAGAGATATTTCTATAGTTACACGCCGTTTTAAGTCATGTTGTAAAGCATAGATAGAGCAACTAAAAATGAAAGGTATTGTACATGTAATAACAGACTGTAAGCCTTGTCGATGCGATGTGTAGATACGGCAAACATCCAGAACTCATGATATGCGGGAAGAAAATTTATTATTACGTTTACTTGCCGACTGGAATTTCTAGCTTTTTCTAAAACTAAAAAGATATTTTTACTTCAAGTCTTTATAGAATATAGAATTTTCAAAAATATCTGCAGTAAATTTTAAGCTTAAATTTGTGTTCGTTTATTTGGTTATATTTATTCAAGATGATTGATAGATATCCTTGCCGAATACAGCGTTTTGTTATCGGCGATCGAAAAACTATACACAACCTTTATTAAAATCATATACTTGTTATTTACCCCGATAAAAAATACCGGCAAAATTATGATAAATTATTTGACGAAATCGTAAATATGAACACATTAATTCGCTCGCGGGAAGATAATTCACACCGCTCGACGACGGTATGAATTGCTAAACCATTATGACGTAGCGGTTCGTATAAAGAGTCTGAATCGTTCCTTCTGAGGAATTTGATTATTAGATTCGATTTCTTAAATAAATCATTTGCTATTTTTTGACGGGGGGGGGGACTTCAATGTAGTCAAGTCAGTTTCCACAAATTATTTGGTACGGTAGCTACACTACTACTACCTTCAAGAAATCAGGATCTTTCATTTATCTATTTCATGTATTTGTGTACTATCTACTTATTAGTACTTTATTTTTTATCAAGTATATTTTTCGATTTATTTGAAATACTGAATGACGAATACAGTACCCGCCTAAGTTTATGTAATAAACGTGCTGGTTGTATTTATTGCTTACGATAATACTCATTTACGCCTTCAAATAATAAAAATAAATATTTTCCCAGTATAGTTGGAGGATTATTTCTCGTATACTTACGATTAAAATATATTTTAGCGATTAAAATATAAAAATTTTAAGTACCTACCATATTTACATGCTTAGCATTTTAAACTCTCCGTACACCAAACTTCTACATATTTAGTAAAAGGAATAAGGTATATCTTGATAATGTGTAAATCCACAGAATCAAACGTTCCTTTTATTTCGCTAAAAATTGCAAATATATTACTCATTTCGAAAAGAAAAAAACTGTTTTAAAGATATTTTCATTATGTCCTTCAAACGTTATTTACGGATTATTAACCTTTGCAGAATTAAAAAAATATCAAACTTTCAGTATTTAAAACAATCATTTTATCTGGATAATTTGTGTGTAATACAAGTTAATACAGATAATATAGATTTCATTTTAGCCTGAAATATCTGAAAATTTTAAACTTAAGTTGTTTTAATACATCGTCGGTTTCAATTGTTTTTTACCCACTAAATTAACACTAATTTACTGGATTTGTACACAAGTATGATAATAGCGTTAAAACGTTGGATATAAACATTTTTATTTGTAACGTAGTTTATACTAAAGTTAGTGAATTAAAATATGGTTTTTCGTGTAAGCTTATACACACTGTTGTATGGATTTTTTTTTATTAAAAATTGTTATCTTTTTTCTGTAGTACGGTATTAATAAAAAAATATTAGGTAAATTTTTTTTAATATAAATAATGTATTAATCGCTTTGAAGTTGGTGAATTAAAGCGTTGAATTAGAACAATATACTGATGTTTGTTTCTAGACTGTTATCTTTAAAAGGATTTTTTTAGTTAATCTATTAAAGAAATATAATGTCAAAACATTCTTTTTAATTCTAAATTAGGATAAATAAAATAATTTAACAATAATAGTTCAGTTGTAAAAATCAAATTTACGTGAATATAAATTCAGTTGTAAACTTAATAAATATGTTAAAACTAGACACATTATTTAACTAACCTTTCTATACGTAAACTACACTGCGAAATGTTAGTATCGAAATTTTTTTAAATCTTTTCTAACTATATTCAAAGTAATCCAACTCTTCTACACGAACCATGACAAACAAAGGAACGACGTAAGCATACAGCTTCGTAACATGTCGACATAAAAAAACAATAAAACTGGGCATAACAAAAAACCAAACGTTTCAGAGTCACTTTTTTGGACATCATATCCGTGAACGAAATATTACATCAGGAACCGGGAAAGGTTAAAATATCTGATAGAAGGATTTTTATGGATAAAAAAATATCTGATATTACATAATATGCATTTATTTTTTTCGTAAATTACGTTTCACTAAGGTTTATTTTGTACTTCGATACCAATTTCTCAAAATCTGTTCTTAATAAAAAGATAATTTTTCACAATTTAAATAAAAATATAAAATTTTTCACAAAATAAAAAATAAAATTTTTCACAAATAAAAATAAATATAACTTTAGTACACGTCTCTGTAAAAGAATTTATTCCTTAAATGTTAAAAACTTTAGAAAAGTGTATATCGACTTAAATTTTATAAACAGTGTAAAATTAAAATATTTAACGGTCAGTTAGCATTTCTTATTACATTAATTCAATTGAATAATTTGGTTTTTCTTTTAAATCTCCAGTTATTAGCTATTATAGGTCATAAAAAATTGTGTAAATAAAGAAATTATTAGTTTTGTATTATATTGTATCTGTCCTTCATTGAAAATAATCCGAGCTTCTATTTTTTTAATAAATTCATAATTTTAAAGCAAAATTTATTATTTTAAGATATTTTAACTATTTTTTAACTGAACAACATAGTAGCTACATAAAATTTAATTAGTTCGAAATACCGTTTTTTTTTTGTTTTTTTTTGTTTTATTTGTACAAAACCCGATATGATTTGTTACCGTCATTCTTATGGTTTTTGTTGTATTTTTATATCGTTATTATAACGTAGATCGTTTGAATTATAGAGAGAGTTTGAGTAAACCACAAAAGATATTCATTCAGAATGGAGTTGACCTTTGAACTCGAGAAAGCAAGAATCGATCTGTAGAATCGATAAGGTGGACCACCGTACGTCATTAGTTGTGCCCGCTGTGAATGTATACGGAGTACTGTATTAGTGTGCTATTATATCTGTACCGAAACATGGATCGGAATAAAGCAACCCCGTCTTTACTTCTAAACAACTCTCTTCAGTATCCGTCTTTAAAATGTAAAATCATGTAACAATACCTTCTTTTCTTTAAATGCGTATTTATAAATATTCACTTAAGTTTCTCGACCTAAACAGATTCAGATTTTATATACCTCATACCGTAATTAAAGCGCTAATTTAACAAGCTAATGTTAATTTAAAAAATCTTATGCGTTTAAACTTACTGTATTTGATCGATTAAAGTTACTTATTTGCACGCTCACTTTAGAAAGCTAAAATGTAATATTGGATTCCGAAACTTACAACGTCGTTTTTGCTTATCATAAAATATCCAAACAATCGAGTCTTGTACCGCTTCATAGGCCTAGTCGGTGGATAGGTCTCCATACAAATGGCTCTATTTTCTAAGGTTCATTTTACATTTTTATACGCCCGATAAAAATCTGTTAAATTTCATATCACGTACCGGAGATAGTAGCCAGTAGCAAGCCATTTTATTTTTATTTATTTTTTAATACTACCTTATAAAAATATGAAGTTCTTAACGTATAGACTACATTTTACCAAAATTTGTCGAAGTTTTACAATCTTTTCACAGGCTATTTGTTTTCGTAAGCTGTATGTAAATAAATAATCACAATGGCTCATAAAAATGTTTGTATAATTTCTACTCGCAGTCAGGAACATCTTCGTTAAATTGCCTGCTAAGCCTGTAAAGTGACGGTAACTACAAATAACGAACTACTATGGACATCGCCATCAAATTAACTTCCTTCTAATGTATAAGTTTTGCTCATGTGTTTTTCACAACTAAATATACAGCAAAATTGTGTCCGACCTTTGCTACCTTTACAAATAAAAAACTTCAAACTATTTTTTTTAATTTAATATTTTTTTAATAATAATTAAATCTTAATCTACGTGTTAAAAATATGCCGCTCTTACTTTTCTATTTGAAATTAAAAAATGGTTATAATTTATAAATAGCAAAGAATTTCCTTTCTTAATATTATTAATTATTTTTCTTATTTATCTACAAGATTTGTAATCGAGATACCGCATGAATTTTACTGGTGATTTCAGTGGAAAAGGTTCATCCAAATTTACAACTGTAAAAATGAAGTGTTTAATATTAAACATTCCATTATGCAAGCAGTAAATACTTATTATTTATAATTACGAATAAATCTCAACGTCATAGCGATAATTTATTCACAGGAGGAGCCAAGAAGAGGCTGCTATCTCGTTTGATCCATTACACTAAATTTTGCTTACGGTCGGATTATAATAAGTGTGATTTATATTGGATATGCAGAATAAAGATTTAAATAAAAAATAGATAACACAGAAAAAGATGTCACGTAAACTTAACAAGTTATGATTTAAAATTTAGAATGAAAACGGAGAGGAGAAATAATTTACAGTCAAAATAATTTACCCGATCGAGTGGGCGGGGGTTTTTAACAGAAATTGTTAGCAGCTTGTTTACAATGCTTATACTCATGACTTCGATGTTGAAGATGGATTTATTATGTTCTGGCCCATTAGAGGCACACCCACCTGTTATTAATAACTCAAAAGCGACGAACAGCGATGAAAGCGGAGGAATAAACAAGTCGTATCCAATTTTCAAAACGCGATAAATTCGGGATAATTCGTGTGGGTAGGTTGGTAGCCGTGTCGCCCTCTATTAGTGCCCATTGTTTGCCCTTCGTACTACTGCTTCGTTCCATTGAAGCCACATTTTAATAGCGTTCACTAAAATGCCCCGTGTGTTCGATGAAATACTCCGTCGAATCGAAGTAAGGAATTAATAAATTAATGAACGGGTGAATGCGGTATTACCTCAACCGGTAGTTTGTTAATAAACTTAATAATACACCTATTATTAGATTTACTCTACAGCGTGTGCGTGTCTAACGTTTGTTAAAAGTTGTTTTTATACACCTTCAGCGTTGCTCCTCCGTCGTCATTTTATTCACATATTCTGATTTAATAACGAGCTATCTCCCAAAAAATAAAAATTAACTTACTCATACGATTGAGAATATAATCGTATAAATATTTTGAATCGGTGAGAAGATCTAACAAATCGTTTAGATTTCTGAACGATTTATTTCAAAGTTCTTCCCTCGCTATCCGATGCGTACGTATCAGTATAGCATGTTAAGAAAATAATTAAAAACGATAATACTTATTTTATTACTAAAACCAGAAATGTTACTTTTGAGAAAAATAAAGTATTGAAGAATACGATCTGTCGTTATCCAATATCGAAGTCAAACTAACAGCATTTTCTTTCTAACAAATTTACTTCTATCGAGATTAAGTAAGTATTCTTGCTTACTTAGTTAATAGCATAAAATCAGAAGTGTAGGTCTTAGCCACAGTATTTCGTCGCTAACTTCAAAAATTATCTTTGAATGAAAAAATAAGACGCAAACAAACGAAAGATATAAAAAAAGTCCGAATTTGTATAAATATATAACTTCGTTTGCTCCAAAGCGTTGATATCCAAAAATTAAACGAAAGAACCGTATATATTGAAAATTTCACGACAAAACGATGAAGATAATATAACAAGAGAAATCAAGAGATTACGAGTAAAAAAGAGTTGGCAAGACTTAAAAAAATCTCCGTCAGGAAAAGAGTACAAAAATCAATTGAGAGATCGAGCTGGATTAGGCATGTTCTGTTAACTTTGAGAAAAATAAAAACCAACTCGAAAATCGAATTGCACTCGAAAGTTGACTCGATTACTTTCTTGTGAAAGAATCACTAACGGTCACAATAGCGATAAAGCAACTAGTTTTATGTAATAGCTTGCGATTGATTCCCAATGTTTTCTCGCCTCTTAAGATCGTTTTCGTAGATCAGTTAAAAAAGGAGAGGACGGTCTCCGATCTATTAGAACTAATGATAAATTTAGTAAATTGAACAAAATAAAATGTTGTAAAGAGAGAAACGTAGGAAAGGAGTTAATTAGTGACGGAATCTACCATAATTTTCACGAAAAGTACGCACAGTGTAATGATGGTTAGTGAAGAAAACGGTTAAAGAAATCAAGGAAAAGAAATTTCTCTTAATTTTGGTTCTTGGTATCACAAAATTCTTAGATTTATTAATGATAACCTTATCATTAATAACAAAGAAGTAATACAATGAAATCATTTATCGTGCCCATTATGATACTACTACACACTATAATTACATTATTGACTATAATGCAAAGATACTCACATTTGATATGATTCATTGGATGTAGTTATGCACGGCTGATAATGTCTTACATAATATAATGTCTTACGGAATTGTTGGAAATGTCCACCATTTTTCTGAAGGCAGGTCCGAATCCTTTGCACCGTATTTTTTTGAGATGTATTCCATCATCCATGATGTGTTGCAAAGAGTTTCACAAAATATGATGCCAAGGATTCGGACCTGCCTTCAGGAAAATTGTGGACATTTCTAAAACTTGCTGTAAGACATTAGTTGTGCATAACTGCTTTCCGTAGTTTGAATAATATCAAATGTTTTGAGTTGAGTTAAGATTAAATATTTTTTCGTGGACAAAAAATATTAGATTCTTGATAATAATAATACGAGTAATAACACTATTATATTAATAACGTTTAAAAGACTAATAATAAAATTGCATTTAATTTCATAGTAAATGTACACTTACCATCAACACTTCCGTTTTTATTGTAAAAATCTAGTGGAAAATTATTTTTAAAAAAAGAAAATTTTTAACGAGGCAGAGCATGCTTTCAAGATAGTACGTGACACATCTAGGTAATATTTAGTACAATATTTTAACACAAGTAAAAAGAAAGTTTTAATTCGATATTAGACTGTCAAAAATGATACCAGTTGTTAATAATTTTTCAATATCTGAAGTTTTAGCGAAATAATAAAAATAATACTAATAACAAAAGTATGTTTCACTGATTATGGCTCAATCCGTACAATTTATAAATAATTCCACCTAACAACGTATGTAACTAAACATTCCGAACGAATGACATTTTCTTATACATTACGTAATTGGTGCTGTTAAAATTTAGTATCAGAAAGGATTAATTTAATGTTTTCTTTGAGATTTTTTTCTCTCACTCTTCCTCGCTGAGGAGTAGTTACGTCGAACAATCCCGGAGTATTGTAAACTGTTCTGTATTACTTTAAGTGACTTTAAACAACTAATTTTATCCCAGGTTTAGTTGTTTGTCATTTATGCTTAAACCTTACCTGTAAACCTTACGTTTTACAAATGATTGAAAGATTTTTCCTTATAACTTAATCGGAAATAGAACTATTTAAATACAAAAATATACGATCTACATTAACAACCGGAAGATATTTTCTCATCGTTGCTTATTTATTATTGGATTGTTATAATGTTATACCCTGATATTTAAAGTATTTATACGCGAAAGTTAAGAATACTGGTTGGAAAACTTAAAATAAAAAATAATACTTACACACTCCAGAGAAAAGAATATTCACACAACATGAACATTTTGTTTAACTTTCTTTACATATTTTTTTTAAAGTGTTTTATGCAAAATTTAGATATTATTTTTAGGTTAATTATTATTCTTTACTTAAAAACTTCTCCTGTTTTGTCAATACGCAGGTTTCTCATCTTTGAATTTTTTAAAATATTTTTTTATCCTGTTTATATTTTAAACGACAATAAAAATGTAAAGTTTGTAATTAAATAAATCTAAAAACAAATGAAATCGATTTGGAAAATTCAATAAAGAATAATAAATAATACTATACGATTTCGCCTTCGCGAACTCTTAATTAACAATTTATAAGTTGTAATTTAGACCTGACTTAAAAAAATTGTAGATAAATTAAAACTTTTACAAAAAATTATTCATGTTCTATATTCACATAAAAGTAATCTACAAAATCTTTTAAACCTGCCTCTTTTCTTTCGAAGTTGGTATTTATGTTTTAATTTTTCTGAGTTTTTAAAAGCTCCTCAAAATGTAGGACATATTTAATAAATCATTAAAACAGACCTAAATTTTACTGCATTTTTTAATTATTCTACGGAAACACTTTCTGTTTGTCTACTGAAAGACTTAAATTATGTGAACCTTGAACTTTTTAATTTGTAAATTACGTTTTTTTAAAAACCCCAAATGAAGTCTTTTACGCTTTTAAAATTAGCTCTTTATTTTCTCTTCTTTTACTTTCCGCTATAATACAGAATTATTTTACCGGTACGTATTTTTACCGTTTAATTTTTATTGTATCCGCTACAATTTGGCAATTTCATTCGTTTTACCCGTAATTGAAAGGTTAATTCAATTTTAAAAACGTTTAATTTGTTTTATTTGATTTTATATCAGACTTATTTATTTCACTACAATTTATATTTTAGCCTTTAAAAAGTTCTATTACAGTCACATGTTGGTTGTGTATGAATAGTTACTATTGAGGGTCATCTATGAATTCCGCTTCCAATTTATAAACTTAACATATATTTTTCTTATAATAAATAAAAGTTAACAGAAATATGTTTATATTTTCTGAAGTTTATTCTTATTAACTGTAAAATTACTTTTACGACACTTTAATCGGAAAGGATAGTATTCGATTAAAAATAATGTATATTTTTTTTCTTATTTACAGCTGATGCTGTAATTAAGAAACAGAAAGAGTATACTTTTCTAACAAGAGAATTATTATATCTCAGTTCTAGTCTGAGATTGCAATAATTTTGCTACGATTAAATCAGGAAATATGCTCTGGAATCACTTACTAAATTTTGATTCTAGAAATAAAGAATCTATCTTTTGCCTAATGTTTTTCTATTGTTTATCGCTCAGTATGTTATCAGTTTTAAAGTT
This sequence comes from Lycorma delicatula, assembly GCF_047948215.1. Lineage (NCBI taxonomy): Eukaryota > Metazoa > Arthropoda > Insecta > Hemiptera > Fulgoridae > Lycorma > Lycorma delicatula. The sequence continues at coordinate 170,008,472 of NC_134455.1, read as the reverse complement.
ATTTTAAGACATTAAAAAACCCCTAAGTTAGACCGATTTATTAAATCTCAAAACGAATATTACTCCAAAAAGGTTAGTTTTTTTTCAGCAAAACATGAAAAAAAAACTTTATTTTTGGCTCATAGTGTCCCCACGATAGAAAATAGAAAAACAGACTTAAATTTCTAATCTACCTTTTAAATTCAACCGGAAGGAAACTTCATAACCGATCTAAATATTTTAAATACTCTGGTAAATTTAACAATATGCAGATTTATTTAACACTTTTTTTTTAATATTACTTCTAATAACTAACTTCTTTCTGTTTTAGGTAAAAAATGGCGTAGCTTGACCCCGCAAGACCGAAGGCCGTTTGTGGAAGAAGCAGAAAGGTTAAGAGTAATTCACATGCAGGAGCATCCCAACTACAAGTACCGTCCTAGAAGAAGAAAACACAATAAAAGAGTGGGTGCGGGGCCCAGTCCCCCTGCAGGAGGGCCTCATAGCCCCTCGGCCAGGACGAAACAAGGGGGACCTGCTTATAATTCACAGTTCCCAAATTATTATTCGCCTCCTAAACCGCCTTATTATTCACCGGTCGGATTACAAACACCGGAATCATCTCCGACTTGTAGCCCGGAACCGGATATACAAGACGACGCTCAGACCAGGCTTATGGAATCGGATAATCCTCTTCCCACACCAGAAATGTCTCCCATGGATCAAGATAAAGATTCGATCAATTTCAACGATGGTTCTGCCCAAAAGAGGGTCGCATCCGCCTCATCGTTTCAGTCGTATCACCATCACGACAATTCATCCGCATACTACCCGAGGACATATCGGCCTGTCAGCTACCCTCCTCAAGCTACCTCAGCTATAGCGGCCATGGGGGTCGCTAAAGGTTAGTTATGACTTTACCGAATTATATATTTTTATATTATCATCGTTACTATGAGTACGCATTAATATTTTACCGCGAAACAAAAATACAATTTCCTTCTAGAACTACCGCAAGATTACAGAATTAAAATCTCATTTGTTTACTGAAATGAAACAAAACGTGTATCGATTATTAGGCTTAAGGTATTCGATTATTCGAACCTTATCGGGAATCGAACCCGGAAATTTCAGTGAGCACTCTTTGCAGAGTGTAAGCAGTGCAGTGGATTTATTTATTTATTTAAATTTACTATTCACTTGAATAGATACGATATTACACAATACGATAATATACGTTTAATAAAAAGCTAAAAAAATAGATACGATAAATCATACGCGTCAATCCTGCTCTCAAAAGTAAAATACTTGAGCCGAGAGCAAGAATAATGAAAAACATGAAAACTTTGTAGGAAACCAAAATATACTACAATCAAATACAAACACAATATAACTTATCGTATACAACACGTATAACATATAATAAACGATACAATAAAATATAAATATATCTGAAAGAGTGAATAGAAACAAAATTACCTATATCAATATCGAGTTAACAACATTCGACTAGCTGTATTATATAAACCTCTATTATAAAGAGGTATGCAAGTATTACTCATTAAAGAATGGCTAGTTATACGGGAATGATTAAAATAGAATATAAATAAATCTTGATTTTTATAAACAAATAATAATACATTTTAAACGTATAAAGTTTTAAGATTATCGACTTTAAACAACGAATTAAGCAAATTACTAGAAAAAATATACCGTTTAGCCAGACAAATTTTTAGTAAGGAGTTAATAGTAACCAATAGCGGCTAGAGTACATACTCAAACGTAATCCCGCGATCAAAATGCCATGTGAGAGTGATGCCTGAACAAATGCACAATAAACCGTTTTAAGCTGGGTATAAACAAAATACCTAAGAATCCTAAACTTGTAAAAGAGCCTTCTTAACTAAATTGTTTATTTGGATATTAAACTTAAGATCGAATCCAAAATCTATCCCCAGATACTTAAAAGAATTAACAAAAGTTAGCGCAGTACAATATCAAGTATTAATATTAAGCAGACAGCAAACAAATTTATGTAGAATTATTTTATTATTAACAATTTTTCTCCTATTAGAAAGAATAAACTACTTTAGTTTTAATTGCATTGATGCACCGACAATTTTTTTACATCATTAACCAATTTCAGACTCAGATTAGCCTTCATTACAACGTTATCAAAAGAACCATCACCAAAACCGATGGCAGTGTTATCAGCCAAACAAATTTACCCTGATTATTCAAATTGAAAAACAGTATCCTGTGGAACCCCAGCAATCACAGGAAGATCATCGCTAAATACAACATTCATTTTAACACGTTGTATTCTCTTACTTAAATATGATTTTAATAAATTCAAAACAATCCCCTAATAATGACATTATGTAATCTATTCAAGAGAAGTAGACGATCAAAGGTTTTTTGATCTTATCCAGAAAAATCCCATTGACACGGTCACCACCATCTGATTCTTTCCAGAATCGGATTTGTAAGAGTAAACACGACATTATCAGTTCAAGTACCTGATCTGAATCCAAATTGATTTCGACTAAAAGAATTATATTTTTGTAAAAAGTAACCGATCTAAATCTAATAGATTTTTACAGAATTTTAGGCAAAGACAATGTCAAAGCTGTGGATCTATAATATGTTGTGTCCCTTTTATCACTATTTTTATATAATGGGATTACTATTTCCTGTTTAAAAAAATTAGTATAAACGCCATTAACAAAAGATAAGTTAAAAATGTGAAAAAGAGGCAAAAAAATAAAAGAATTAAGCATCTTTAGGATGTAATTAGATAACCCGTGAGTGACAAAAGTATTATCCTTTAATTAATTTAAAAATCTCATCTGATGTAACCGGCTGGGAAAAAATAGGATAGGCCATTATACTTTATCTCACCATGTAAGGCCCTACATCCATCACAATTTGTAAAAAGATTGCCAGTAATAGATCTACCAACATTAACTTTTTTTTTTGTTTTGCCGTACAAAAAGAATCACTCGTTACACATTTTCCATCCCCCACAGACTCGAATAATTCAAATATACTGTTTATTTTAGAGAAGGAATTATTAACTTAATTTATAAGATTCCAAACTAACTTTTTATTGCCCTTAGCATTTATAATATTTTCAGGATAATAGTTATTTTTGAACAATCTAGTCTAATCATTTATTTATTTATAAAAAAAATCATTTCTTTGTCATTGATTTATTACAAATATAGTATAGAATATTTTAATATACATTATATAAAAATAATCAATAAAAATGTAATCGGCTTACCCTATGAAGAAAACATACGGCGTAATTACAAAATACACTTTAGAATCATAATAGATGAACTAAACAATTAAGTCAAAATAAACATAACAGTGACTGTGCCATCAATGATAATTACAATCTACAAGGTATAAAATTACCAATAGTTTATGGAAAAAATGTTTAAAATTGTTAGAAATCTAGTTCATTAGTTGTTAATTACAAGGTGGTAAAAATATTATTCATTATAATTAATTTACATAAGAAGAAACACTGCTATTCCATAGGTAATGTAGTGGAAAAAGGGCATATTTTTAAAGGAAGTTAAACGAGCTGGAACCAGTCGCGGAATTCGTGAATAGTTTAGTAGATTCAGTTTTGTCATACACGCTTTTTTTCTTATTTTCACTTGTAAATTTATCTTATAAATAAGTAAAGGATATAATTGTTAACGTTTCTAGTGTAAAATACACATTATATGTCACGATAGAACGGGGTTATATTCTTTTTCATCATTTTATTGTGCATTTTTCATCAGCTTTATTGTGCTAAAAGCATCTAATCGCTTTTCTCAAACGATTACCTGTCGGTACGTTCTGAATGATTGTATACTAACTAAATAAAGAATTTTTAAATCATAAAATGCAGTAATTTGAGAATCTCAATACGTAACATTAAAAGAATATTTTTTGAAAAATATTACTTATTGGATGTGTTATAATCTGCATCAGATCTGTAATAAAAATGTTATTAAACTGCTTTATTCGGATTCATATGGACACTTTGTACACTGCCGCTCACACCAGTAACTTTACTGAGCAATTTTCTCTATGCAGGTCTGAGAAAGTTGTTCAACAAAAAAAAAACTGTTCAAGTTTACGAGTATCGACAAAGCGTAAGGTGCCGATATTAAAATAAGCTATTATTTGAGTTAAGTATAATTGTAAAAATAATAACAACGCTGGAAATGTTTTAATGGTTTTCTTCATTAAGAAAATGATGGCTAAGTTATTTAAATCCATTATTTGAGCAGTATAGTAATTTAAAAATCATAATTTTCAAAAATATTTATATTTAAAGTGCGTTTTTAAAGAATATAGTACAAATTATTAAATTTACTATGACTGTGTTTATACAAATTGCTGTGGTGTGGAACACCATACACTGTGGAGAATTAAAGAACTGTAAGCTTACCTATACCTCTAAACACTAGTATATGCAACTTGCCGGTTACTATTGTATAAGTTGTAACCACTCCTACTCCAATAATAAAAACCTTACCTACGTAGATACGTAATAAATACACCTTTTCTGGGTACTATGAGCTTAAATTCTTATAACTAATAATAGTAATAAATACGACACAATATTATTTCAATTAGTTTTAATTTTTTTTTCATTTTTATAAAAAAGTTTGAAATTACTCCATTACTGATTTTTATTTATAAATTTATTGTGAACTGCATTAAAAAAAATTAATTTAATTTATAGCAAGTAAAGCGTAAAAGTATTACTTCGCTTGACAACCACAATTTTAATTAACCATCAATATTATTTGGAAATTTCTAAGTGTTTTTTTTTTTTTTTTTAAATACATGTATGTCATTATAAATTCATATTTATTTTCCGCTTCTTTTAGGTATGGTTATGATGTGCACCAACCAGCGTTTATTGGGTACGTATGAACATTCGGGTATTGTTACTGGCACGTTCTACCCGCCGATAGCGACTTCACAAGATCAACAAACTCTTGGCGCAACGTCGACGTCAGCTTCACAGATGTACACGACACCGAGAACATTATTCTACCCTCAGTACTCGTCGTGTACCGCGCTCAGGGCAAACTCCAACGAATATACTTCAGTGCAAGGTATACACTGCGTATTTATAAATATTTACGTTTAATTGAGCTTATATTTAAATGTCTTCAATCAGGTCGTGTAATATTTTTTTAAAAGATCATTTTAACTGAATTATACTCAGATTAAAAAAAAAGTGTTCTTACTGAACAATAATCATAGTATTGCAAATACGCTAGTATTTGCGTAGAATGTTGTTAAATCTCTCATTCGCTAATGACAAACTTGAGAATAATCTTTATGCTTACGATCGTAATTACATAAAGAAATGCAAAAAAAAACATTCTATATATAATTTTTATACCATTACGGATTACTTGAATAAAGGATTCTTTTTTTTAGATAGTTAACCCCCAACCCGAATAATAAAGATTGAAAAGTACTTCTGCCCGAGTAACGCTTCTTTTAAAAAACTTATGTAAAAAATTATCGACTCAAGAAAAATAATAAGTCAAAATACAATGTCAAGATATGTTGAAACTGTAAAACTTAAGAAAATAATATTTAGTTTATAAAAGTAACTAATTTTTTTAGAATTAGGTATGTTATTTTCTTTTTTCCATAAAAGTTTCAAGTATTATTTTACATGAAATTATTTTTCTTATCGGTTAAAAATCACGTAACTCTTTTCAAGTACAATTTCCTGTTCGAAATGTATCTCTCGATTCCTTGACCGCATAGAATTTTAATAGCAACTTTCAAAGGTTTACTAGAATTGGTCATCCCAACAAATAAAAATTCCTCGCAAAATTTTACATTTAACATAAATTTAACTTTTTACCTCACACATAGGCTCTTAATAACATATAGCCAAACCCGTGCGAATCCGATACTCCCCCATTTGTGACATAACTCGGTCACGTCAGCGTGTCATGGCAGCAGTCAGCCCCGCCTAGCTTGCCCCAATCCAGAGGCCAATCACCGGGGCCCCTTGGATCACAAGGACGCCCTTCCTCAGGACGGCTACCCCTCCTTGTTACTATCCTACTAGGATACAGACATGCTTTCCGCATGCCCTTCCCCATACTCGCGCCAACTCACACCGCAAGGGTCCCCCATGCCATCAACAGAAGCATCTCGACATCGCCGCTCTTGCATGCGAGCGAGCCAGGATGTCCTAGGCAAGGGGGTTGCCTGCCTGGCCCCACACGTCATCACGTTTTGGAAGATAAACAAAATACAAAGACATATAAAGAAAATACATAATACAGGAGATCAACACAAGTAAGTATATCTCGAAGAAGAAATCAAAACACGAGACATAATACTAGAAGATTAAACACGTAAAACAAATCATACTGCATAATACATAATCATAGATTGTAATCATAAACTCAGTAAATATAAATGACAAAATACAAATGGAAAGAAACAGAAAGACACATAATACAGGAAATAAACACAAGAAGGTAAAATAAAGTCACAGAAGGTACAGACCAGGAAGAAAAGAGTCCAGCGGCAAACATGCAATGGAGCCACGGAACAGAAAAGGCAATTACAAGCAGTTATCCTCCCGCTTCTGGGTTAGTATGGAAGCAGCTAACTTAGTCACCTCGGTCCATCCTTCCCGAGAGCGGAGCATGTAGCCTACGATCATATCAGGCGCGATCACCACGGAGAACCGGGACCGAAAAGTAATTCAGCTGTCGCACTTGAACCAGGTGTGATGTGGTGTATCATCAGAGCCACAATACCGGCACGCCGCAGACTCTCTGCGCCGGAACCTCGCCAGATAGGAACCGAAGTCTTCATTCCAGTCAGGAACTGAGTGACGCGGAAGTCGACCTCCCCGTGTCGCCGGCCCACCCAGTCCTTCACCTCCGAAATAAGGAGCCGGGTCCAGCGGCCCACCTCCTCTGCCAGCAAGCCAGTATGCTCCCTCTCGCCTCCTATGCAGCTAGTCCGGCGAAGCGGAGGGCCCTCTCCGCTTCGGGACGCCACCTATAGACTTGCTCTTTATCTGAATGTCTATAAATGGAACACCTGCAACCACGCAGATAGCATCACAGGAGACTGTCCTGTACGCGCACGTAATGCGCATGATCAGCCTCCTGTGAACCGATTCCTGCTGCATGCGGTACTTCTGTATTCTCATAGCGCGGGCCCAAGCCGAGAACGCATACAGCATCACCGAGGTGACAGATGTAGCGATCATCCTCCTCCGTTTCTTCCGCGGACCCGCCGTATTGGTCATGAGTCTTGAGATGGCGGACAGGAGACCTTACCTATGGGATAGAGTAGGAGATGGGATGAGATGGAGACCTTACCTATGGTCTCCACAATGTGGCGTCCAAACGACCTTTCTTTCTTTTTACTGTTTAGCCTCCGGTAACTACCGTTTAGATAATACTTCACAGGATGAATGAGGATGATATGTATGAGTGTGAATGAAGTGTAGTCTTGTACACTCTCAGTTCGACCATACCTGAGATGTGTGGTTGGGTAATTGAAACCCAACCACCAAAGAACACCGGAATCCACGATCTAGTATTCGTCCAAACGACCTAGCTTTGTCCATCCGTACGCCAAGATTTGCCGCACGCACCTGTCGTATCACTGAGTTCTTGATCGTGAGACGGATTTCACTAGCGGCTTCCTTCTCTGGAAGGAGGCCGCTAGTGAATCCTTCCTCGGATTTATCTGGAGCAATATCAAGGCCCCGCGAAGAGAGCCATCCATAAATCGCTTCCAGTGCCTCGTTGCCCCTCGTTTCCTCCTGATCCTCGTTAGTATCTCGTACTAGTATCGCCAAATCATCAGCAAACCCGAGTAACTCCACCACCGCTGGAAGCTGCCAACCTAAAACACCATCGTACGCAACGTTTCAAAGAAGTGGCCCGAGCACTAAACCTTGAAGAACGCCTGCCTTCATCTCAAACATATAGTTCCCCGCCTCCATCAAAGTGGTTACTGTACGCTTGCTAAGGAAGCTCTTAATAACACTCAGATGTTGACCGTCTGTACTCCGTTCTTCCAGCGCCATGCCGATGACCTGCCACGGGACGCTGTTGAAGGCGTTCTCACGTCTAGGCTGATCAGCACTAGGACCTCCCTGGTCCTCCAGGTGCCTCCCGCCACCTCATCGACAAAGCGCATCAAGTACCTGACAGCTTTGACCGCGGACCTCCTCTTCCAAAAACCATACTGCCGGAGGGATAATCTCCTAGGGACTCGATCTGGTCCCGCAAGCGCCTCTCAGTAGGGTGTAGATTTTCCGAGCGTGCTGAGAAGACAGATTGGCCTAAACGCTCCAGCGACATCTAAGTCCCTCCCGGGCTTCGGTATCAACACCAACCTGGTCTCCCTCCAGCGATCCGGGAAGACTCCGCACGTGAACGAATTGTTGAACCAGTTGATGACAGTGTGCCTGCCCCCAAGGGTCGTCTTGCAGAACCGCATGAAGGCGTTCCTAAGACTCACTCTTCCGCCTCTGTATCGCTCGTTTGAGTCACTTCCGTTCAAGTTTAAAACCCTGACGAAGTTCAGCAACAGCCAGAGGACCACTCCTCGCAACCTCTCGCTGAAGTCTACGTCGCAGGCTCATGACCTCGGCCCGCAAGACACCAATCTCCGCTGACCATCAGTAGACACACACCCGTAGCCTCCTCGCCCATGCGAGTGCCGCACCACAAGCAGCCATTAGATTCTCGGGAGTCTGCGGTGCCCCATCAGCAAACACGGCCGTCAACCTCCTCTTCAAACCCTCCACACAAATACTGGTCACACACCAACTCGCCTGCCGTCTGCTCATCCGCTGGGTACTCAGTTCAACCCAGATGCCCAGATGATCACTCCCAGCTTCTCTCTCAGCACCTCGCATCTGCTGTCATGTGGGCAAGAGCTTCAGAAGAATAAACCAGGTCAATGACTGACCCACCCCCTGCCATTAAACGGTAAATACTCCATCATTCAAGTTGAGTAGGTTCAGAGAGGACACCAGCTAGGCCACCGCCTCCCCCCTCCGGTCCGTGATACCACCTCCAACCACCGCTATCTTGGCGTTGAAATCGCAGACAACAAGAACAAGGCAATCAGCTCCCTGGATGTCATCCCACAGGATCTCCAAAAGCCCGAAAAATCGCTCCCAAGTAGAGTTGGGGACAAAGGAAAGCTGGCCCTTCGCTGCAGATTAGAAAGAGCGAATCCTCCCGTCAAGTGCTAGATGGCCACGTCCTCCTTGGAATCAGTCATCCATCCATCACCCCAAAGGATGCGTAGATTGGGCTTCGATACCAAAATGAAATCAGCACTCCTAGCAGCAGACGCCTCCCACAGGAGATCGTAGGCCAACCCACTCTGTTCGCGTTGAGGTAGAGCAGATTCACGATGTAGTTGTGACCACACCGCACACCGAGCTCCCAAATCTGTGGCTCTCCTGGCCACACTTCACACATTTAGCCAGTTCCTTGCAGGAGCCCGAAAGTCCCCGCTGATTCGCTGAATTATAAAAATTATTATTTTCATTTTTATTATTTTCAGATTACCTAACTGATTTTATATTCATCACAGTCAGAAAAAATAGCCAGACACTTAGTATAAAACGATAAATTAATATACCCGTTGTAAAACAATAGGGTGTAACAAAGGGTAGTAGCTGAACAACGTTGTAAAATATAATTACTTTTCCTGATGAAATTCGATAAATATTGATTTGGTTTAAAAAAAAATGTATACATATATTAATCCGGAGCAAGTTTCATTTTAATTTTTTTACATTTTTTTGTTAATATTTAAAATCTTCTAGTAACACAAACTTCTTCTAAGATGAAACCGAATTGATAAATATCATTTCTTTCCTTCAGAGACCTGAAACCCTGATCAGAATTCACAGGTTATTTCTTCAATCTTCTCAATAAATCTTATTAACTTTATGTTTACGTTTACAAATTTTTTTTATAAATCCATTCTAAACGAAAAAATGTATAAATGACTATTTGAAAGGGAGTTCATAAAATTTCGGTGAGACAGTATTCACCATTAAAGGTACGCGTATACCGACAAAATGTTAGATAGAGAGTGAGATTAATTTATATTGTGAAGGTTTAAACCTTTGTTTTACCAACCTGGTGCCATTCTGGGTTATAACTGTTAAAATGAAGATATTATCTGACGAAAGAAAGAAAGGTAAAAAGATCTTAAGGAGATGTTCTAAAAAGTATTCTTAATCTTAACGGATTACAGCTTGATTATATTTTAGTTGCAGGAGGTTTTCTCTAAGACGGTTCCTGAATGAGAAAAATAAAAATGAGGTGATAGAGCCTCTGCCGAAAATTTTAAGCCATAGTGTAATGTTTACGTCGATATATGATCAAGATTATTAGTGTAGTTTTTTAGTTAAGATAAGAAAATCATGAATAAATTTTCTACGTACATGCTGACTACATTTCTCTTATCGTATTACGCATCCACAAATATTTAAAACCGACTTCCTGGAAATATAAATTTTCCCAGTACGTTAAAATAATAATGTAAGATTTTATAGCATGTACTTAAACATAAATACTAATTACGTTCACTTATGAAGAGTACGATGAACAAGTTCCGGTTTTGAAAAAACAAAATTGAAATCGCTAAGATAAATGTTTTAAGATATGACAATTTATTAGTCTTCAAACGAGTTTGTAAAATAATGATGTAGAACAATAATTAAAATTATATGTTTCACATCCCATTTGTGAAAGTAATTCTCAAACTTTTTAGAAAGTTATAAAATATTAAAAAATTCAAATAACTTTTAGAGCTATGTTTACTCGAGTAAAGAATAAATGATGGTCCATGGTGGGTTATACTCGATATGAAAAGAATATTTTATTTTAAGCAATTTAAATGTAACGTACTATTTTCTGTTAAATGCCGATGATGCCTAGCACGTAATAGTAGGTCCCGTCGAAACACGAAGGAATCTTTGTTGATATCGTAGAACATAAAAATTTGGCAGACGCATTTACCCTTTATTCAAATAGATGCATAAAAAAGGAACAATTTACTTTTTTCAGTGGGGGCTAAGAAATAGGAATTGTCAAAATTCTTAAAAAAAGGACCTTACTTCGTGCCTCAGAATGTTTAAAAACTATTTACAAACACATATTTACTTTTCGGATTAAAATAAAGAATCATACATGTAATAAAAACGTTTATTATAGATTACGATAAACTGAAAAAAATAGAACCTTTAGGATTGTTACAGAACGAAAAATTAATGTTAATTAAAAGAATTAAATGTTTCATTAAAGCAAATTTTTTTCCTTTTATTTTATTAATATTATTTATTTAATAAAAAAAAAAGGATACTGTTATTATTATTCCTAAACTGGTACACTGATTTATGTGTGATTATCGACTGCTGACGAGTGATGCTGGATATATGACTGTGTAAGAGGAAACCAAAATGTCGAACAGATGCCATTTTTCCATACTGTCTATTAAACCGTAATGAATTAAACCACAATAATTTGAAACTATTCGAGTGAGTATAAAAAAAGAGATCCTGTAAAATTATTTTTTTTAAATATGAATTGGCTGTATTACAGGCTTTATCACGTTTCCAACGAATCGCAAATAAAACAGTTGTAATATAAAAATAATTTTTTTTTTTTATTAAAAATAACTATAAAAATTTTAATACCAATACATTTAGTATAATTTATTAAATTAAAAGAATTTAAAATAAAATTTGAGCTAAATAATTGAAATTGTTTTATAAATTTGGTTCTAATTTTATCTATTTGATTTCTGTTACTGAACAAAAATCTAAAGAAGTATTTTATAAGATTTTAAATAATTTTAAAATTCACCAGTGAAATATTATTAGCATCGTATTAAGGGGTTAATAGATATTTTGAGTGAATTTAGAAATATCGTCTTGAAAATGGAGATTACCATTCATGTTTTTTTTTTTAGATCTATTAAATATAAATTACATTTCTGACTGAATAATAAAGTTAGACGATCGCCTTGGTGATACAGGCGGTAACGAAGTTCCCAAGTAAGATTTACTGAAAAATGTATAACGATTCTTCCCAACGAAGTCGCTAATAATCTTAGTATTAATGCTACCTAAAAAATTAAAGAAATTATGCTAAACTCGTTAACGATATCAGTCCTGCAGACGATTAGGTATGGTGTTCGGTGGATCCAACCACTATTTTTATAGTAAAATTCGACAAAAATTTCCACATTTTTAAATAAAAATATTTCCAGTTTCGTTACAAGATTTTTACTTCGCAACAAAATTGTTTATTGGGAAACCCAAAAAACAAAAAAAAAGTGGGTAGTAGTGATCGTATTTACGTACATATTTAAATATGTACATGTGTTCACGTGTTTAGCTTAATATCTTTTGACTGGATAAACCAATTTTGATGAATATTTTTACGGAGACTCGTGTATATTAAAGAATCTGTTGGTAAAATTTTGAAGTCAGTATCTCCAGGGGTATAGATAGTTTTTGGAATCAATTTTCTCAAAATTTTTCAATCAAACCCCACTTTATATTAAGCTCAGTATACGCTTGCATGCTTATTTTTCTTCTTTTTTCTATTTTCCCCCAAGATTTCCCTTCCCTAAAAATTATCTTTTTATTTATTTCATATTTTTTAACAGAATTTTTTTTAATACCCTCCTACATATAGTAGTGTAAGCGACCAAAAAAGGAATACTTTGAATTTTTAAACTTTTTTAGTTTATTTAAACATAAATGATAATTATTATTATTATCATTATCATTATCATTATTTAAACATGATCATTTTATAATAACACTTCATCATAAATTTATGGTAGAATTTTAGGTAAGAAAAAAGAGAAAAAAAAATAAATGTTAGGTATTTTTTTTCATGAATATTTATTTTCTACTATAAAGAATATATAAACTAATGTCAGGAAAGTGTTACAACTTTGTTGTCAGTTTTTATTTTTTTAGCTCTGTTTTATTTTTCTCTGAATTGATAGAACAAAATGATGTCTGCTTTAACCGATCTTTCGTCAATTTGTCTGTTTGTGTGGATTACGTGGAATGACATAAATTGTAACAATTTTTTATAAAATATTCTGCTTCAAAATAGTAACCCTTTGGAAGACGACTGCGCAGATTGAACACGTGTTCCCTAAAATCACACACGATTTTCAATCTGTCTATTTGTGGTTATATACTTCACTTATTTACGTTTTACTCCATCTAAACCAAATATTTGCCTCTGTAACCTTTCCTCCAAAACAGCACAGCATCTTGCCTTTCTCTGTAACTTATTAAATACGTAATCTTAATTTAGTATTGACGAACTTATTTTCATTTAAATAAATTACTTGCCAAAAAAAAAGATTATAAATTCGTATAAAAAAATATGTATATATATACATAAATGTATATTTTCTGTTTTGAAAACGAACAGGGTGATCTCTTAACAGATGACTTAAGAAAAACCATATATCTGACTCCGGTGTTACCAAAGAGGAAAAGTAGCATTTTGTAGCTACGATTTAAAGGTGATCACAGTTTTATCGTCTTCTGAGAGAAGTCTACATAGCTGTACTATTATCCAACATTTTTTTGTTTTATGTCGAGATGTTTGATACATATTCTTAACAACCGTAGAATCGTGTCTTTGACGTTAATAAAAAATAAAAATAATCTTGCACGATTTTGCGTGTATAAAATGGAAGTTATGTGTAGTGTCCTATGTTTTATGAATGTATATTTTTATTGCGGTATTTTTTAATATATGGCTAATTTTTTTTTTTGTTATAATTATTTTTCTCAAAATATGTGGTATATTATGAGAAATATAGATTATTGATAAATAATAGATAGTTCTGTGCTGCTGGGATATTCAGTGAACTAAATAAAAATGTACCCTGGACAGAATATTGGGAAATACTAACAAAAATTTAAAAAAAAGGCCGATCGAGAAGTACTTTTCAAAATAGTGACGTATACATTCTGTTTTTCCAATATTTTTGCTCTAATAAAATCAGGGAATATGAAACTACGTAGATGGGATAAATTTAATTCCGGACAAAAGACTTTCCTGCCACACTTTATAAAAGTGGTTAATTTTATATTTAAAATCTTTGGTGATTTACATTTTAAATAAATTTTATATCTAAACGTTTAGCCAAATAAGGGAGATACGCGTTAGTCCAGTTATACGTGACAGAATTTATAAGGCGATCCGTTTTGTTTTGATGAATCTATGTATCCATCTGTTGAATAAAATTAGGAAAATATTTTTGATGGATTCTTTTTTATCCACTACACACTGCAGAGGGTATCTCCATCATCAGTTCTTTTGTTAAATGATACTGAAGTTTGAAAAGATTACTCGTATATCGGAAAGATAAAATAGATACAAAAAATAAATAATTACACATATTTCATATAGAGTACACAATTCACTAAAATTTATTATCCTTTCTCTGCTAATTTAAATAAAGTATTCCCCCTTGTGTTATGCGTTGTTACGCGTTAATCTTAAAAAAGAAAAAATACTTCTATAGTTAATGTAGGCGATGTAATTGTGTGCATGTTAGTTAACTATTATATTTTTAAACACAATTGCTTTTTTTTAAAAACGAATTTTTGAAAAAGCATGGTTTTAACGATTGCCCTGAGGCAGAGACTTTCAAAATACATCTTTGCCTTTCAGCGTGTGACGAAGCTTGCTCTCAATGTTAGTTTAAGTTAATTTTACAATGTTAATAAATAGTTAATAAAAGCACATAACGTTTATTTTGAATCCGTTCAGCCAACAAATTATTTATTAGCGGGTATCAAGTTCAAGTTATAAGATTCAGTAAAAGAGTTTCATGATTTTCCATGAAAATTTAATTTTTTAAATTGAAATTAAATTTTTATTTTAATTTTTTAAATTGAAATTAAATTTTAAAAACACCTGTTAATGTTATTTACAACATTTTCTATATTTTTTCTTAACATTTTCCTCAGTATTAATTATTTTTCTGAAGAGTTCCAGGGAATTAAAATTCACTGCATTTAAAAGTACTTAACCAAAATTCTAAAGTACTTTAGAATTTATTTATTTAATAATACTAAAATTTCTTTTAATGATAGCTGTAATTATTTCTACGATTTACTTCTTTTTTTTTAAACTTTTATTTACTTTTTATATTTAATTCTGTTACAAACCCTATAATATAGTTATTTATTTATAAATTTACTTTACAACCACGTTTGTTTTAACTCAGTAGATCAGTTTCAAACAAATTCTATTTTTAATCAGTGTTTTTTTTTTTTTTTTTTTGGAATCGTCATTCGTATATCTCTAATAAGTTCGATTCTTATTTCATAAAAATCAGCGAAGCCGTTCTAGAGGTATTGGGGCACAAACAAGCGTACCACCCAAACACATTACCCTTCTCCTGCCGTAACCATATAAAAACTTTAAAGATAAGATTTAGTATTCATGAAGTCATTTCCGGTCTAGAGTATCCTGCTGTCAGAAATCATATGGGTTTTATCTTACTCTTCTTTCGTAATACTAATATTAATATATTTAGTCTTTCTTACAGGTGAGTTAATGTAATTTAACAGAGCGAATAATAAATAAGCTTTATCCCAGTCGGGGTTTTTTGTTGTTAATTTTTAATACCTTGTCTGTTTTATAAAATTAATTCATTGTGTTTTACAGAAAATGTGCCCGATAACAGCGGCTCTTATTCTGATAAAATTGGTTTTACTTCTCTGATAGACAGTTAATCTTTCACCAAAAATAGAAAATTAAGAAAATACATATCTTAAAAACAAACTTATAAATAATGTTGGTATTTGCTTTGTTTTATTTATTATTGCGGAAAGAAAAGTAACGTTGTAAAATGTTTACTTTTGAACTCTCGTTTATTTATTTATTTTTTTATTATTTATTTTTGCGTTTCGTTTTAATTAATATTAAGTTGAACTTTTAAGAAAATAACCAATAATTTATCTGGATTGAATTCTAGAATAGACCGTCTGTTGATTAATTGTATAACAAATAAGGAAAAATAGTCCAAGTTAATCATAAGCAACCTAATTATCCTATCAATTCATAAGTATGGTGAATTATGTCTACCCGATAGAATTTGTCACCGTTTAATTTCGTCTAAAATCATTTCTGAAGGACTCTATAAAAACAATATATCAGTCAGTCCAGTATTTAACGCATAATTTAAATATTTGCTTTCTCTTTTTATATTAATTTCTTCCTGATTATTTTACGACTGGAAAATTTATATAAAATAATTTCAGGAAGCTAGTTTATTATTTATTATCTTATTTCATAAAAAATAATATTTATTATTAACATTCTGTGACAAATAAGAAAATTATAGGAGTATTATTAATGAGCCAGGATATTCGTCTGTATGTGAATATATATAAGAAGATGTAGGTCAAAATATCCTGAAATGACTATGTTAGTTAAAACAGTAATAGAAAAATACCGGTGAATAGACATGGATATGCACATACTTTTCAAAAAAGAACTTTATTTCTTTAAGCGTATCCAGTATTAGATGGCAGGTGGCAGAATGGTGTAGCTGGCAGCGGTAACTGGGAGGTCCTCTGTTCGACTCCAGGGGAGAGAGGAGGGGCGTTACCGCACGATGAAGGAGGCGGGTAATCTCACGCTGCAGTCAAATTAATTTCAAAGATCGGAGATCTTAACTTTGTTATAAAGAGTTACTCCGCTTTCTTTATTGCCATTGCATTGCCGCGGCTGCGGCTCTCTGGTCACTTGATCACACGCTACGGTCCCCGTGCCGAGCCATGCCCGCGCCCGTGCCTTATTTACCTCCATCATTCACTATTTTATATATATATATATATATATATGTGTATGTATAGAGAGAGAGCCTACTAAATTATTATAACGCGTAAAGGATCTCTTTTTAGTCTGTTTTAACGCATAGAAAAATAAATATTGTAACATTTGTTAATTAAATACTTTTGAAAAAATCTAATAAGTAAAAAATTCGTGATGTAATGCGCCAATCTTGTTTCCTATTTCGTGACATAAGGGTCACAGTTATTTGGCAATAAGTCAAATAAAATTTCACCCGTAAAATAAATGTAATCATTCGCAGAATCTTATATGAAAAAAACTCATATCTTTCTTAACTCATTATTGAAGCGAGATTTTTTATAAGCAAAACCAATTATGGAATAATTTTAAGGATGTTAAAGAATACTATTCACTGATAAAACCCACGTTGCAGTTGATATAAGACCTTTTTTTCATTTAAATGACACTTAAATTTGAACTAAAAGATAATTTTTTTATTTTCTTAGGTTTTATACTTGTTCTCCATAAACAATATAATAGAGAACACTGCAATACACACACACACACACACACACACACACACACACACACACACACACACACACACACACACACACACACATATATATATATATATATATATATATATATTGTGTGTCATTTTGGAATTTTTTTCAAGATCTTTGATTTATAATCAGCTTTCAAACAACTTTCATGAAAATTATTTTGGCCATTCTGGAATTACAGTGGTGCAAACTAACAAATATCAAATGTCATCTTGTATATTCGTTTAAAAGATTAACTGACACTCCATTACGAAAAATCATCACACTGCATTCGATCTTTACTAAATTGCAATGCTACATGACCATAAAAAAATAGATGAAATATCTATTTCGAAAGAAGAGAAACAAAAAACACCCAACACCCAAAATTTTGAGCGATCGTTGTATTTTCTCTTTGTTGCTGTGCTGCTGGAATAAAAATAGAGCTATAACAGGAAAAATAAAAACGAAGAATTCATGGCAGAATTCTTTTTTGGAAAGAGCCATTAAAGCTTTATGAGAACTAAAATTTAATAATTTTGTAAGTTTTTTAATGTTTTTTTTTTTTATTTATCCACTACCACTTGCAAAAGTGAGAACACTTTAACACATTTATTTATTGAAAATAGTTAGATTATTTTTAGTCTAGTATGACAAACATACGTACTCACACACAAGACACAAAAATGTTTACCCCGACATAGATCCGACATATATCCTCCTTTTACGGTCGGGTAAAAAAATTTGCCTCACATTTTCTGTTACCATTCGGTATCAGAAGTTATAGGCTTTAGCACTACAGTTTTATTCTTCTCCAGCATTTAAACAAATATTTTTATAAAATTACTAAGAAAAACGTTAAAAAAATTTGAGGATCAATTTTTCAATTTATCGGATGCCACAGTAATTGCCAAAACATAATTTTCATCAGTAAATCGAAACTACATATAAACACAGTGTTTTTAAATAAAACTAATTTTTTTTAATTATTCTTCTTGGAAGTGTATTAAACTTCGACGGATTTTTTTTCTGCCAAAGTATAATTTTTTCTTTTCGCAGTTTTTGGAATGCCAAAGTTTTAAGTTCTATTTTTTGGGAACTTTAGTTCCAAACCTTTTATTTGTTTACAATTTGAGGTACTCAGAAAATATAGAATTTTCATAAACGGTTTAAACACAAAACATTGTACATAAAAAAACTTTTTTAAAATATTTTAAAACTTTTATAATTACTCGTCTTAATCTCGTCATTATTTCCGATCAACAGGACGACGTGCGATAATACAGGATCTTATAGTTAGTTACACATATTTTTTTTTTTTTTGTCTTCAGTCATTTGACTGGTTTGATGCAGCTCTCCAAGATTCCCTATCTAGTGCTAGTCGTTTCATTTCAGTATACCCTCTACATCCTACATCCCTAACAATTTGTTTTACATATTCCAAACGTGGCCTGCCTACACAATTTTTTCCTTCTACCTGTCCTTCCAATATTAAAGCGACTATCCAGGATGCCTTAGTATGTGGCTTATAAGACTGTCTCTTCTTTTAACTATATTTTTCCAAATGCTTCTTTCTTCATCTATTTGTCGCAATACCTCTTCATTTGTCACTTTATCCACCCATCTGATTTTTAACATTCTCCTATAGCACCACATTTCAAAAGCTTCTAATCTTTTCTTCTCAGATACTCCGATTGTCCAAGCTTCACTTCCACATAAAGCGACACTCCAAACATATACTTTCAAAAATCTTTTCCTGACATTTAAATTAATTTTTGATGTAAACAAATTATATTTCTTACTGAAAGCTCGTTTCGCTTGTGCTATTCGGCATTTTATATCGCTCCTGCTTCGTCCATTTTTAGTAATTCTACTTCCCAAATAACAAAATTCTTCTACCTCCATAATCTTTTCTCCTCCTGTTTTCACATTCAGTGGTCCATCTTTGTTATTTCTACTGTATTTCTACACATATGAATAACCAAAAATATTAACGTCATTATTCAATGAATATCCTCTGATACATGCAATTTAGTTAACAAAAACCACGTTTTATCAACAGTACAACTGAACTCAATATATTAATGTTTTTAAGTATACGTTTTTGAGACGTCAAAACCATTTATAAAAGATACTTTCGAAATCTAGTTACATTAAAAGTTCCTTAAGTCCTTAAAAAATCAGACACATTTTCTTTGTGTAGTTTTGATGTCAAAATATTTTAAGTCGCCCTTGCAGCCGTTTTCAAAAAATTAAGTTATTTTTATGTAGGATCTAAAAAGCGATTCCAAACGTAAAGTTTCTCACTTCAGTTTCTGTATAATTTTATTATTTGTAAATACCTAGAAGTTGTAAAAAAGATTGGCATTATCGCATAATAATTAAAATCAATGATGAAATTCTATGTAAAAATTCTTAATTAATATTTTACTTTCAAGAGGTATGTTTTTCATTTTGGATTATGTTTGCTCAAGGCGGCCGGCGATGAAAATTATTTAAAAGTATAAATTTTTGAAAGAATGAATAGAACAAAATTTAATAAATTACGAGCTTTTTAGATTCTGCATAAAAATAACTGAGTTTTTTTTAAAACGGCTGCAGATATCAAAATCACACAACAAAAATCGTATCTCATTTTTTGAGGACTTAAGGAGCGATTTGTGTAACTAGAGATCAAAAGTATCTTTTATATATAGTTTTGACGTCAAAATGTTTTCAGTCGTTCTTGCGGTTCTTCTTCAACAACATAAGTTATTTTGAGATATGTTATTAAAAAGATTGTATTTATAAAATTTAGTTCTATTTTCGTTTCAAAAGTTTATAGATTTAAACACTTTTTCATTTCAACAATACCATCGTTCATCAATAGTTACAGATGAACGCACTTCTTTGGTATTGGAAGCGACTGGGAGAACGACCGATAAACTTAATTATAGTCGATCATAAGTTATCGTTCCACGATATCAGGAGGAAGGTAATAATGTGTTCGTCTATAATGTGCCTCCTTCGACTGATGTATGTCTAGACATTTTTAACGGTATCAAAAAATTCGTATCAGTCACTTGAGTAACGTAGAAGAGTAGAAAATAAAACGATAAAAGGTTATTGGATGAATGTATTTCTATAAGCTGGAAAAACAAACCAGTTTGTAAAAACAAGTAGGAGTTTTTATTATCGTCTAACATTTTAAGTGTTTATTTTTAAACTAATGCTTCACATTTTTAATAGCTGTTATAATATTTTTAGGTGCTCTGGGTAGTCCTGGAAGTTCGTCGGTCGGAAGCAGGCTCAGCAATTCCGGTAGCTACCACCAAGTACAACACCAACACCAACACCAGCATCAGCAACATCAACACCAGCATCAGCAACCTCAACAACAGCAGACGCCGCCGCAGCAGTCTCAACCACCACCACCGCTGGTCAGCTACGACCCCGGTTCAGCCGGTGTTCTAACAGAAGCTCCTGAACTCGTTTCCGGTATGGGACCGGAATCGGTCGAATTGGACTCGGTAGAATTATTGAAACCGGACTCTCATGAGTTCGATAAATATCTTAAATATAGTGGTGGAGGAGGTTTCGGTGTTCCTGGACATCCTCAACAATTAGAATTACTCGATAATAATCATAATTACCATCAACAACATCTACCCGTGACATTCCATCCTCCTCATTACTCGACTCATTATTCACAGGGACTATTAGATCTCACATCTGGCTTGGATGAAAATAATCCTTATTCGGTTCATTCTCAGCATCATCAACACCAACAACAGCAACAACAACAACAACAGCATCATCAACAGCAACAACAGCAGCAGCAACAGCAACAACAACAACAACAGCAGCAACAAATTAAGACTGAAGAAGATTTCAGCGTTATTTTAGCTGATGTCAGAAAAACATGTTATAGCAGTTGAAAATAGTAACAATTATAAGTAATAAATAACTAGATGTTGTAGATAAAATTGTATATGGAATTATTACAGTGTTAACCTGTTGGTGGTGAAAAATGAATATTTAATATTAAAAATAATTAAGAAAAAAAAAAGAAAAATTAGCCAAATAAACCAAGTCGGTTCACATAATCATGACATTTATTTTACCAGTTCGTTTAAATTCGTTTGCGATGAAAATTGATTGTCGTATTTACTTATTCGATTACGTTTACATATTTTTTAATATTTTAAAATTCGATTCGATGGGCGCATGGAAATAATATTTCCATAAAAAATTTGAGAAAAAATTTTAAGAAATTTCTATCAAATTATATTTTAAAATATTTTAATTAAAACGGTTTATTTTTCATTTCAACATGACCGATATATTTCTTAATATTATTTAAAAGATAATTTTTTTTACTCAAAAAGTTTTATTCACGGAGAACCTTTGTCTTTTTAGTCAAAGGTTTTTCGTGAATAAAGGTCTCCTTCCCTTTACAATAAAACGACGATTTAAAACGTAAAATATTTCATTACGTTGCAGTCGGGCGTAACTTAAAAACAATTATTTATTCATCGGTAATGTTTATTATCACTATCAAGAAACGGGTGGGAGCGCATCCGTTATGCTACATTACCGATCTGGTCATATTAAACATCTAACTTATTTTATAAAAAAATAAATAAGTAAAGAAAGGGTCACATAAATCACCGGAAAAAATTGATCGCCAAGTTTAATATTTAATATCGGCATTTAATATTTCTGGTTATTGTGTTACAAATAAAAGAAATAAATACCAAACCTCTGTGTCACATTTCATTAATTTCTGATGCCCTGAAGAGCTATAAAGCTAAAATCCCGAAACACATCGTACAAATTTTTAAAAGAATAAAAATTTTGAAATTATGATTTCTACATTAATCTAATAATATATAGTATAATATATTCATTAAAATTATTATTTGCAAATATTATATTCTGCAAAACAAAAACTATGCGATTTAAAGTTACGATTATGTGAACTAACTGACTTTTTTATTATTATGTTGTATCTTATTGTATTATAGTCAAGTACTACTACCGTACTTAAAATTTCTATTCCAGAATTATTCTTAAATCCACCTCGTTTAGTTTAGTTCTACGGAAAGGCAGCACGGATTTCATTATCGATTTATTTACAAATTATAGAATATACAGAATCTTTTTTATTAGTTGTAAAAGGATAAAACTAAAAGAATATGTTCGTGTATTGTTAAATTTTAAAATTATGTTAAAATATTGATTCGATGTACCTAATTTTGCGACTATGTATTATTTTACATTCTTATAATGTATTTTTAACGAATAAGTTACACTGTTGAGCAATAATTAGAAATCTAAAGTGATAGCCCTTGATAGTATAGTGAGATTTATATTTTACAAAACGAGTAACTCGAGATTTTAATGGTGTCAAGCTCTTAACGGATCAAATGTAAATAATTTTTGAAAAAAATCTGCAAATAATGTATAAAGTAAAAGGGAAATTTTCGTAACACAAAAATCGTGGATTTTGTAACAGTATAGAAACCAAAAGTAACTTTTATTATATGTATTTTTTATTTAATTAAATATCTTTTATACTTCTAAAGTTCAAATTCTAGTAAAGGCAGTTACTTTTACACGGATTTGAATATTAGATCTTGGATACCAACCGGTGTTCTTTGGTGGTTAGGTTTCAATTAACCACACACTCCAGGGACGGTCGACCTGAGACTGTACAAGATTACACTTCATTTACATTCATACATATCCTCTGAAGTAATACCTTATGGTTGTTTCGGAGGCTAAACAGAAAAGAAAAGATATCTTTTATACTATGTATCTATGTATACTATATATTTTTTATTTAAGGATATATAACTTTTATTATATCTTTAGATTATAATTTTTCAATCCATTTTTTAAATTCTTGAATTCAATACCGATAATTTTATTATCAAAGGTATAAATTGGACGCTCAACGAGTGTTTTTTTTTTTTAACTGATAATTTTTAGATTTTATTTCAGTTTTCATAAAATTCTATTTATAAAAACTCTGAAATAACTATTACCGGATGTAATAAACAAAAACTAAAACAAAATATTTCACATTGATAATAAAAGGTTGAAAAGTAACAAATCATATTTTTCAAGAGCATTGAAGAAAGGAAATGACTTCCCTTAAACAGAAATTTAGCTAATTAAAAACAGTTTTTTTCGTTACTTATACATATTCAATTTATTAATTTATTATTTATTTAATTACACACTAATTAGTTTATCGTTAATATATTAAATTGAAACATATTCTACTTAGAGCAATGTAGTATTGCTCAAAAATGAAATAAATCGTTTCATAAGTTTTGAATGAAAATAAATTCAGTGTTTTCTTATATTTTTCTAAAAAAACGTCAACTGTGAATGTGTATTACTATTCTTTAAAAATAATTTGTGTCATTAGGAAAAAATGAATGATTTTCATAACTGAGAGATCCCAATAAACTACTATCAAAAAAAATATATTTAATAATAATAATGATGATCGAGTAATTTTAATGGTATACTGAATTACCCGGTTCGTACCGAGTAATTTCTGTCGTAATAGTACTACACCAAGGGCCTAGCCAACAGCTCATCTAGGAGAAAACGAGTTTGGTGCTCACATGTTATTTGGACAATAATTAAGTTGTCGGTTTCTAAATAAATAATTATGATAAATATGTTAATATCCTTCAATATTTATATCTTGAAATGCGAGTATTTCAGATACCAACTGGTTTCTTTTATCAATTATACATTATCGTTATATCGAATACACTGTTCCTTTTTTTGAGAGTTTAATCAATTCTATTGTATTAAAACTTACATCTGAATTGAACCAGTATTATATAATCTTGTAGACTAAACGTTGTTATATTTTTTTAATTATATTTATAAATATTGTTATATTAAAAGTTAATTTTTTTCTATGTTATGACGTATATCTGTGTTATTTAAATTACATTTATTTTATATAAGTTGTATATTTTAAATTTTAGATAATTAATTCATTATCTTTTAATTATTAATTTTTAAATAATGGTATTAATTATTTACATTTACAATAAATACCAGTTGCTTATAATAAATAATTTTAGATAAAAATACATACTTTCGAACATGATCTATGAATGTCTGTAACGTAAGTACGTATGTATATGAACGTGTGTGCGTGTTCATTGTTTGCAAACCAGTTTACTTAAAAATAAAAACCATATTTTAAAATGATTTTAAATTATAGCCGCTTAACCGAGTTATTAATTTAATTACGATCCAATATATTTACATTAATTATTACGTAAAAAAATTAAGTCGTAAACTTCTTTTTTTCTTAAATTATCTACAGTAGGTCAATCAATATTATTAGGTCAATGCTTTTTCGTCGTTGACCGTTGACTTTGTCGTTCATTGTCGTTAAGCGTCAAGTACATATTAACGAAATTCATTTTAAAAAACAAAGAGATTTCTTATTTAAAAATCACAACTACGTAAATATATACGATAAAGGTTTTGATTTGTAATTTTTTTTTCAGTATCGCTGTTAAAGTCGTTAATTATACAGTTTAACAGTTCAAAAGATAACTATAGTTGTAGAAATAAAAATGCACTTCAATGCTTTCTCTTAAGTAGCTTCTTTCTCCTCCACATAACACAGAAGTCTCCAGTTGCTCCTTACTTAGCAGGGTAATGAACCCTCCTGAAAACATGTCTGTTGTTTTATATTAATTTATAAAAATGAAACTACTCATATTTTCTTCTTTTTGTTTCGTTTCTTTTTACTTCATCATAAGAATGCATTACGTATGAATAAAGTAATTATCTATAAATAAGATGAAATAATGTATTGTAAATAATCGGATATTATGAAGAAACCAAAAAAAAATGACCTAGCCTAGTGGATGGATGGAAATTAATAAAGGAAGCGATTTACAACAGCATTTTCACAGCTACATACTTGTAACAGTAATTTGCATTACACGTATAGGCAATTGGTTCAGCCTTATAAAACTATTTTGGAAAAATTAATTTTTTTCTTCTATTAAAATATTTACTGGTATTTTAATTTCTAATAATGTTTATTATTAGAGACATTACATATTTAACTATGTAAAAACTTATTTGTTTCAAGCAGAATTTTAAACTACGAGTATTCCATTAAATGACCGGAATAATCACTGCATTATTATCATCAGTGTACTTTTATAGGCAATTGGTTCAGCCTTATAAAACTATTTTGGAAAAATTAATTTTTTTCTTCTATTAAAATATTTACTGGTATTTTAATTTCTAATAATGTTTATTATTAGAGACATTACATATTTAACTATGTAAAAACTTATTTGTTTCAAGCAGAATTTTAAACTACGAGTATTCCATTAAATGACCGGAATAATCACTGCATTATTATCATCAGTGTACTTTCTCATTTGGTAGATTCCTAACTCCATCGTGCAAATCAGCATCAGAAATCACTGTACTGAAAAATAAAATAACATTTTTTAAAAATTGTATAAGTTTATTAGCAAGTACTAGGTGACTTACATCTAAACAATAATTACATTTTATGATTTTAAATTTTCCTGATTCTTTCTTTAGGTAAAGACATATACATTTTTTTCGATTAGTCTACCCTGAGGATCAATTTCTAACACCCTTCTTCTACATCATATTCTCTTCCGAAATTCCATTCTCAAACTTCCAACCAGTTTAAGAGCTCAGGTCTACCTTCGCATATTCTCTTCAAAAGTTCGTTTTCTTGTTCAAATTCTGTTGAAAATATGGCAGTCAATCCTTATAAAATTCAAAATATTATGTCTACTCTTGGAAAAGAACTGAGCTGAACCGATTTCTTATTTAATGTTGCTCTGCCACAAAATGTTCTCTTGCGCTTGTTAGGTTTTATTCTTTGACAAACGTCTAAAATGGAACAAGCCTGTTGCTGTTAAACGTGTAATACTCATACGTGTAATACTCTTACCTCTACATCTGAGGTACTTCAACCTCGAAATTAGTAATATATAAATAGCTTTTGTAACCTATTTGGACCTAAGCGGATCAAATATATCACTGCGAAAACCTATCAATTATCGCGCGTGTTCAACGATTTTGATCAAAGATTACATGGCCTATTATTGAAAAGTACATCATCCTACGCGCCTTTAACAAAACTACTTACTATGATTTGTGTAAACCCTAAGTCAACAAGGCTTAATTAGAGTTATACCGACTACTTAACAATTTAATAAATTACCCTAACCAACTATATAGTTTTTTGTTCACCTCTACACTCCCCCATAACCCTGAAATACATTTAAACCGATGTTGGAGCAGAGATATTTTCAGAATGAATTAATAACAGTAATAAGCAGTCACAGCTATTAACTAATTCCATTAACAGTTTATACACGCTGGAATCCTGTCGCAGGATATTTGTCCCCACATACCGTTACCATTCGTTATATACAAATTCACTAACTGTAAAAATGTATAATTGTAAAGACGTACTGCCGTTACTTTATTTAAGTAAAATATAGCATATTACTCTATCTAGATTACAATAAAGTTCTAGATCCAATGTTTATTGTATCTAGACTCGATAAATTTTCATGTTTATCAATCATCCAATATTCTTGATTTTTTTAGTTAGTTGTGACAAACTTAAACGATTAATTAAAAAGAATATCTATTATATTTTCCTGTTGAAAGGAGTCAATACGTTAATTAAACCCTAAAAGACCAATTAACAAATAGTAATCAGACTTACTGTATGAAGTTGCAAATTTTCGACAAAAGAAGAAGAATTTTCATCAAGTTGAATTCTTTCTATCTTTCATTTTTCAAAAGAATTGATTCAAGTTGAATCAAGTTTGGTACTTTGAATCACTGAACAGATTTATAATCAAAATATTTGTTTTACCACTAAGGTCGGCAATAAGATGTAAAAAAAGGAAAAATACGTAAGAAAATTAATTTACGTAAATGAAAAACTTTATTTGCAACTAGTATTATGTTAATGCTTAAACATGTGTCTTAAACATATATAACTTTTTTTCCTAAGGTGACCTTAATAGTTGTATCGTTCATTAAATACTTTAGTCGTCTACTAGAATTCATTTTTTTTTTTAATATTGTTCATTCTTTATTTATAAACTAAAAGGAAGTTTTAAATTTCTTAATTATTGTAATTAAATATTTTACAAAAAATTATTCCTTTTTTTTATAACAATAATTTATTTAACCATTAGTTAGGAATATAAATACGTAATCAGTAAATCGTATTCATATTTATCACATTTCATGTTATTTATTAATTCAGAATATAAAAAAAAGTTACATAAATAAATTTTACAGAATTAATTTTTTTTTTCATAATAATAATAATAATAACGACAATTATAATGTGTCTAGATGGGTTTTTTTTTAATAGAAATGTTAATTAATAAAATTTTCCTTCATAAATTAAAATTTGTTTATGTAACAATTAACTTCTATTGAAAAAAAAGATTTTTTTTTTTTTTTTTTTTTTTTTTTTTTTTTTTTTTTTTTAATCGTAACGATGAATAGAAAAGAATGTATTTAAATTTTTCTTAGCTCCTGAAACTCTGTGACTATTCATATCGTTCATATTATCATGTAAGTTTTTCATATTAAAATATTCGGTTGTATAAATTGGTTGTTTTGCCAATTTTTGATTTTATGCTGGATTGTAATTACAGCTGATGATTAGTTAGGGTATAACAATATGAAATTTTATTATTTTTAATGTTTAAGTTTTTACTTTTTATTGAAATTTATCAATAGCAGATTTCTTGTATTTGGATTTTAATTAATTTCTTATTTAATATTTTTGCTTTAAAAATTTATACGAGAAAAATAAATATATTGGCTTGAAGTATTTATCCGAAAATGTATCCGGATTTATTTTTTCTACGTAGAATTTTGTAGTTTTAATTAAAAAGATTTCGTACATTTTTTTTTGTTAGTGAATTTCTATAACTGAATCGAAATGAAAATAACATTATTTACATTTAATGTAGCCTAGAAAATACTGCCAGTGTTTTGAAAAATCAGTAACGTTTGCATTTCGTCATTTATCAACTTTTCGTTTTTCAATTCCTTTCTTTTTTCGCAGTTGCTTACATTTTATTCTGATAGTTCCTTATTCAACTATGAAAAATAAAGCCGTATCCGGTTCAGACTTTAAAATATTACGAAAAGAAATATAAGCACGAGTGAAAGAAATTTTGTTACTTTCCTATAATTTAATCGGTGTGGTTCCTTAAATAAATATTAGCTAAAAACAATTTAAACCGTCTTCAGATTTAAATTAACTTTCTTTTAAAGAACCTTTATTTGGAAAATTAGGATTTCTTTTTTTGAACAGGGAAAGTTAATCTTTCTCTTTTTTACAGATTCTTGAATTTAATACTCCCCAAATTCCTTTTTTATCGTCTGGAAATGGTAGATTTTTTTGGACATAGTTTTTTTACGTGGTAGCAAAGAAAATATTTTTTAAATTCAATATCTAATAAGAGACATCATATTACTTGTTATTTATAGCGTAACGCAATCCATAATGTGCTACTAAATCAATTATAGAATAAACTACTTACTTTCAATGTATCTCTTTATAGATTTTTTTAATCTGTTTATTGTTTTTTTTAAATGTACTTAAATTTTCTTTCATCAATTGTAGAAAAAAGTGTGATAATTTTATTAATTGTTTTGTACAACATATCGACGGCCTATAGACTAATATTGTTTGTTACGATTTTTTAAAGTTCCTTTTATTTTCTTGTAAACTCATGAATATCTTTTTTTAAATACAAGAAGTTATTTAATTGTCTTGCCCTATTACTACCATCTTAAGAGAAGCAAATGTGAATTCAATCACAGGAAATCGATCTCAGTTTTTAAAGTGTAAGATGCATTTATACGAGTATATATATTCAGCTTAATAAACAACCTGAAAACAAATAAATCTGTGTTATAAATGATGTGTACATAAAAGAACAAATTACAAATTTATTAATTACTTCCAACAGTATGACTTTTTATACAAAAAAAATAAATAAAAGATTAAATCGCAGATGATTAAGAACACTCATAAAAACGACTAATAAAACAGAGAAATGGTAAATAATGGAATATTATTGTAAAAGAAAGAAAGAAGGAAATTACATAAATTGTAATGGCGTAATTCTCTAAACTAAATATTTTAAAGCGGAACGAAGTTATCGATCATTTTTTTATTTATTTATTGTTTTTTTAATGTTACGAAATAATAAATGCGAGTGCAATTGTAATTTATACCAATTCAATATTAATTTTCATAAAAGCAAAAATCAATCAGTAAGAATTCCACTAAAATTGTTCAATCCGTTACCGAGGAATAATAATAATAATATCTGAGGAATAAAACAAATAATAAGTTATTCAGTCTAAATAAAATTAAGATTTTCCTGGAAACCTCAGAATAATTATAAAAAACGCAGAAAGATTATAAGTTAAAAAATAAGAATAGGCTACTAAAATCAGTTAATATGTTTAAAATTAACTATCTCTGTCATTTATTTAAATGAGAACTAGAGTGATATATTTTAAACGTTTACACATTTGCAAAAATTTCATTTTTTTGTAGCTAGAAAACTAAATGTTTATAATTTTAAATTTATTTAATTTCAAAAAGCAATATTTTTATAATAAATATATACATATATATATATATATATATATATATATATATATATATATATATATATATATTAACAACAAACAAAACAGTATTTTGTTAGTTTCTTTTTTCAAAAAAATAGAAATTTCAGACCTGAAATTTCATTTAATAGACGCGTGAATATTACGACGTTATATTTTCAACGATATCAAAGTATGACTTTTCAGTGCAACTGGTCGAGCATTAGATTAATAAAGAAAGAAAACTGGATGTAATTGTCATTTCCAAAATAATTCAATTACTTTCTAATTGCGTTTATGAAAATCTAACTTACAATAATTCATCCATCGAATCTAGTTGGATAAAAATTCAGTAAATAACTTTTTATTTTTAATTTAAAAAAGAAAGCGTATGATATTTTTATCTTAACAGAAAACATTTTATAATTTTGTATAATTATTTATCATAACAATAAATTTCTGGATAGCTTACATATTTTTCACACGCTATAAAATTAATTTCTCACCCAAATCAGAACTCTGTAATTGGGCGTCAGCCTCCAGTTACTAAGTGAATAGTTAAATAAACAGTAACTCTTTCGTACTTAACCCTAATTATTATGAAATTCCAATAGTATTTTAATGTGATCTCTCTCTCTCTCTCTCTCTCTCTCTCTCTCTCTCTGTGTCTGTGTGTGTGTGTGTGTGTGTGTGTGTGTGTGTGCGTGTGTGTGTGTGTGTGTGTGTGTGTATGTTTGGTAGTTATAGTGTAATATTTCTTTTCTTAGGACAATTATTTAATTAAAGTTTGCTATACACACACATGTAGAGCCGTAGTAGTTTACAAGTACTCTTTTTTCTAAATAAAATATAATATTAACAAACCGTCTTTCATTTGGCAAAGGCTAATATGTACTTAATTTATTTTTCCGTTCTTACTGTCATTATAACTTTTATTTTTTATAGAAAAATAATTTTATCAATGATGTAATTTATATTTTAGCTATATACCACAGTCAAATGATTGGATTAATTAATATAATATTTTAAATTATTTCTAAAGAGATTTACTCTTTAAGTCAACAATATTTGATCAGATTTTTATAAGAGATATATTGTTGACGAGATAGAGATATATTGCGGGTTTCTTACGTGCATTAAACTTTCACCTTTAAAACATAAAGTTTTACGTTAGAATTAATTTTATAGAATACATTTAATTTGTTAATTAAATTTGTTTCTATTAATGTCCCCCCGTTTATTCTATTTTTTCTAGTTTGATTTTGTTCTAAATATGATAATAAAAGAGAAAATGTTTTCTTAAACATTACCTAACATAACTTGCACCATAAACAAACTTCCTTGTTATTTCCTTATTTTCAAAATCAGTTCTCTGAGCACCAAACATGAAAATTACAGATTAAATAAAACTACGCATAATAACCGTAAATATTCTATACAAACTAAAAGTATTTTTTTTTTTTAAATTCTTAAATTTCAACTATCAGTGATGTAATCAGGTTTAATCTAGGGTATAAAGTTTTTAAATAATGAAAAATATTTCGGGCGCTTTTTAAGATTCGTAACCTTTGAATTTAGAATTTATGTAAGCTTACTGCATTTAATTTCATGTTTGCAGTAATAAACTTAAAAAAATCAAACATATTACACCTTCAAAAGATCATACGATTAAATCAGTCAATATGTTTGTGTTTTTAATTGAATGTAAATATAAATTTAATTTTTCTCCGTTTAAATATTGAATTTTATAATTTTTTTCTTTTGAGATAAAAAATTATTTTTTTTAGTCTTATCTACAATTAAATTAAAAATTAAAGGTTTTTTTTATTCAAAAATAAAATTGTATTAGAGTTAATTAAAAGTCACTGACTGCAGTTATGCAACATCTTAACTTTCTATCTGTTTCTTAAAAATACTATCCAAAGATATCATATTCAGCATCTTACTTCTCCTTGTCTTTGGTTGGGTTCTTATAAAACTTATTAAACGTTTTTTTCCTGGAATCTATTTTATTTTATCTTTGCCTTTAAATACTTATAAAAATGGGAGCTTGAAGTTACAGCAGAAAATCTGTTTAATTTATTTAATTTATTTATGTAATTTAATTTCATACATAATTGAACATTTCGTAAATAATATTAGTCCAGAAAAATTAGCTCGATGTGGTACCCTTTTTTTACAAATAATACCTACATAGATGTAACATGAAAAGTAATAATAGAGAATGAAAATCTGAATGTTTCCAGTCGAAATTTTCATTAGTTTGTTGTTTACAATGTTTAAAATTGAAAAAATATTTTTTCAGCGTTTTTTCCCGTCTATAAAAAAGAATTGAATTCCAGTCGAAAAACGTTTTTATGGAAAGTTGTAAATCTTGCAAAAACTTACAATATGATCCGTGGTAGATTAAAATTCGATAATTGCTGAATAATTGCATAAAAATGTCCAAATAAACCTTATTTTTCATTAAGCAGTAACTTTTGCAACAATATACTGCTTTGATTCTGCTGGAAAACGTGAGTCCAGATGTCCTTAATAAGAGGTCCTTAATAAGTCGTTAACAAATTTCACCCCAAACGGTTATTTAGTCTGTGCAAAATTGAAATTAATACTCCCATAGGCGATCATTTTACTTTTAGTCTATCCCAAGAGATCGTCCTATCGAGTAGTATTTGGTCGGAAATTATTCTAGTATATTTATATTATCATGTCAAAAAAAGTTTTAGGCGAAATGATAATTTTTAATCAGTCAAAAATGTGTTGAATAAACACAGGTTTTTTCTAATAAGCGTTTAAAATATCTCCGGATTTGATTGGTTGATTTTCTGTTTGAATACTCTGAAATTTGACATTTTTTACACGAATTTACAAAATAAAAACGTTGTAGCCCCACTAGAAGCCAAGATAATCTTTTTTTGTTTTGAAAAATCACTGCGGCTATAATTATTAAAATGAAGAGATGAAACCAACGTTAAATTAAAATTAAAGACTCAGAGTTTTTGCTAAAAAGAAAAAAAAATTGGTTTTAATTGAATGACTAATCAATTGTATGTAAAAGTAGAACGCGAAAAATAGCGCGCAGTAAGATGAGGTGGGTAGAACTCGAGCCGTAGTGGTGGGGGAAGCAGCTCGCAAGAGCCGAGCTCATGCAAAAATTAATTAACCTTTTTGACTGAAATTTGGACCACATATTAAGGACATTAGGACTCATATTTTCCAGCAAAATCAAAGCAATATATATATATATTCTTGAAAAAGTAATTATTTATTAAAAATAAGGTTTATGAGGTTTTTTGCAGTTATTTCAGCAACAGATTATCGAATTTTAATCTACCACAACTCATATTATAGGTTTTTGAAATATCTATAATATTCAACAAATTTTTTTTTGATAGAAATTCAACTTTTCATTATAGACGCGAAAAAACCGCTTAAAATGAATTTTTCCAATTTTAAACATTATAAACAAGTAATGAAAATCTCGAGAGGAAAATGTAGGTTTTCATTCTCTATTATAACTTTGCATTACATCTAGCCATTATCTGTGTAGGTATTTTTGGCATTTCAAATTCTTATTTGCCTGGACTTTATTTTTATTCAAAAACTAATCTGAATTTATTTTTGATGCTATTGGAAAAACATTTTTTACTTATTGATAAAATCTATTTTTCTTCGTACTCTTAATATATGATATTCTTTTGTATTATTAAAATATGTTAAGAATACAAAACGTTAAGAATATATCTGTCTCATTTTTAATTTTATAAAAATTAAAAAAATAACCCAAAAAACGGTTCCAACAGTTTCAATTAACATCAAATTTTCTTTTTGCAATAATATAAATAAGCTGTAGATAATAGAAAATAGAATTCGATATTCTTTTATCTGTAGAACAATATTACAGGGTATACTATATCGAGTATTAATTTATCATTATGATACGAAAAAGTTTAATCGCATACGTTTTACTATTACCAGTTTGTATAGTAAAAATATTTGATAGATATTAAGTCTTCCATTTCAGAGTAAGTATATTTCTTTTAATATCGGCCTCCTGTTATTGTTGTTACTTTATTACTTTATTGTTGTAACTTTGTAACTATTGTTACTTTATTTTATCTTTGTACTTGGTAAATTTATTTTTACTTTAATTGTTTTTTATTTGTTTTTGGTAATTTTTATTTTATTTTTGTAACGGTAAATTATATTCATTACGTAATTTGCCTAATATTTATAGATATATTTTATTTAATAAATAAATGTAATACCTGTTTCATTTTACAAGGTCTGTTTATTCAAATTAGATTATAATTGGTTTATTAACACAAATTTTAACCTTGATTAGTATTAATTTAAAAATAAAAAATGATGTTTTTAAATTCTCATTCCAACCTTAAAGTTTGTGGACGGAGAATAAAGAGGAAAAGAATTTGATTTAAACGTTACTGTTAAATTGTGTAATAAAAAACTAATACATTTCTGTATATAGATAGAATTTATATTATAAATTCTATGTACACAGAATTTTTTTTTAATATTTGAACTTTCATATCATCTCTCTTAACATAACTTTATTTACAGGCTCTACAGTATGAAATAAGAAATCAATAAATTTATCGATTTAAACTTTAAATATTTAGATAATTTATTTTAAGCTTGGTCAGTCTTTATTATGCAAAAAGATTGTTATTCCTTCAAAACGGTTCCAAATTTATCATAAAACCATTATGTATCCTTACAAATATAAATATTTCGTTTACTTTACATTAAAAAAATAAAAATCGTTATGATGTAAACATAAAAAAATGTTAGTAATAAATTTATCGAAATATCTTGAAATACAGTAGTCACGAAAATGGAATTTAAAAAAATAAAAACTTTTTTTAAATATGTATATTAAAAAGTTATTTTGAATAAGTTTTAAATTCTGTGATTGCATATCTGGTGAATTTCTAAAAAACATATTATATTAATATTACACAAGATATTTTTAAACCGTGATTCTTCCTAATGATTCTTCAGGTAATTTGCTCAAAAATACCCAATCTAAAACACTTAAATAAGGTAATTTAAATCCATAAATAAAGTATATTTTGATTTTTTTTAACAAGTTATTAAGTCCCGTACGTAAAGTTAAAAGTTCCATTAATAGTTTATTCTTATTGGAAAAAATGATTTTGCATCAGTTTTCTGATGCTACGATACAGTTTTATTAATACTGATTAGAACTATTTTTAATGTTTTCAAAATAACGCGTAATGTGACTTAGCTGCAATTATCACTCTACTAACTTATTAAACAGTCTTATAATAGCAAGAGTACGGAAAAGTATAAGAAATTTAATTACATAAAAAAGTAAGTAGGCTATACCATTTAATAAGACAGATATTAATGAACATCAAACCTGTCAATGGTTTGAGCTATTCTCCATTCTTTTCTGTGTTGCATGTTCTTTTAATCTCAGCATTTTTATTTTATCTACCTAAAAAATCTTTTTTATTAATTCTAAACTTTGTTTTCCCTTAAGGTGTTTATTTTCTATAAAATTAATATAAGGTATTCCGAACCTAATCTTGTTCAATGTCTTTTTCAGTTTTGTAATAATATTAATTTTTAAAGATCTTGCAATTATGTTTCCCTTATCCAACTGTAAAGCGCTCCTTTACATTCCAGACAAACAGTCTTAAAATTTGTTTTTCGTTCATAAAAATATCCATTATATCAGCAGAATTCTTTTTACTTTCCTGGCATCATAGAGCTATGCTACAAGAAGGAAAATATAGTAACCAGACAAAAAATGGGGTATGGTTTTTTTCATTCTTCGACGTTTCATGACCCAGAAACCCCAAAAAAACAAGCGGGGAATAATGTACGTATATGTAAGTGCAAGTGTCCCCCCAAAAAAAAACTTTGGCAATATTATGAGTGGGTGGGGAATCCGATCAAAGTTTAAAAATTCGGATTTTTGAATTTTTAAAATGTTTTGGTTTATTTAAACATCTAATATTATTTAAATAAACATTTAATAGTTTAAATAAAAAACTATTAATAATAATATTAAATAAAGTTTAATCATAATTCACCCCCTCAAAAAAAATTTTAGATAACTTTTTATGTTATCATTATATTTACACTACGTAAGAATAAATATACTATGTATAATATAATAAATAATCAACTCCAGGAAAGTATTATAACTTTTTTGTCAGCTTCTTTAATGAAAGTTCTCTTTTCATTGTGTTAGTACGTTTTAGATATTTTCTTAATTCAGCAATTCTTTGTTTACTTCTCGCATAAAAACAATATTCTTCTAATTGTATTATATTACATTTCCCTACCTTAATATTTAAGGTGTTTAATTTATAACATTTCATTTTTTTTGTTATATTCTTCCTCAATTACTAATTAAATCTCTTTTGTAATCATGAATCCTTTACAGTTCATTTTTGTTTTCAAACGAAAAAAAATAATTAAAAAATAATTTTTCTCTTTCCTTTGACTATTATTGCTTTCTAAACTTTTTTCTTTAATTATTTCATTGATTCTGCTTGCACAATACGAAAAAGAACGAAAATAGACTGCATTCTTATCTCGCTGCTTTCTGAATTGGGTGTTTCCTTTTCTCATTTATTTCTTTTTTCAAAACTTTCTTATTCACACACAAATTTTAGATAACTCTATTTTTTTCTATTTTTGTACTCTGTTTTCCTTAAAATATACATAATTAACATTTTTATCTTTGTAGATATTAAAACCTCTTGCAAATTAATTTAATTAGTTATAAATTTATAATATATAAATTAATAAGCACTTTATTAAACCTATTAATTATTTTATCACAATCCTACTACAAAAAAAGTATAATTTTATCTATTTTTCTATTTATTTATAAACTTATAAAAGCACCTGAACTCGCAAGTAATCAAGAAAAAGAAATTAGGAAGATTTTAATTACGTTGTCATTTTGAAATTTAGTGTGGGCTGAGTTCATTAATAACGTTTATTATTGAACCACAATAATGTATGAATTTCACGTTGCTAAGATTCTTTACTGATTTATGACTAAGCGTTTATCATATTCTATTAAACTAATATAATTATAATTATTATTATCAATATTATGTCATAACACACGTGGGATGCGTATAATTTGGCACAATTACGAATTCTTTATACGTAAAATAATCGCAATTAAATTAACCGTTCCTTTTATTTTTTGTAGATGATTACAGTATATTCATTTTTTGTTTATTATAATTAATCGAAAATATATCATAAATAAAATGAATACGTGTAAAAAAAGAAAAATAATAATACCAAAGGCGTAAACTTCGAAAATTAATACATATAGACGTATTATAAGTTATTATTTTAACCGATAAATAATTTATACGGCCGTTTTAAACATTTCCAGCTTAATATAGGCTAATGTATAAATTAATTTACATGAATAATACATAGGTCTAATAATATGTAAATTAATTATATTTATACAATAATTTATAAATTTTTTATTACATTATATTGTACAGTACTGTACTTGTATAGTAGTCCCATTTATTATTTAGTTTCGTATTCATAACATTCCATTTAAGAACTTTAAAGAAGGATTTTTCTTTAATTATAAAAATTTTTTAAATAAATAAATAAAGCTTATTTTAGAGATATTTTGTTTTTATTTTTTTTATTTTCATTGAATAGATATGCAAGAACGTTCACATGTGTACGAGTGAATGCATTTGCAACGAGCATTAAATCTGAATTAATTTTTTTTTATTGATTATTCTTTGTTATTATTTTTTTAATTTTTTTTTTTTTGAATTATGGATAGGAAGTCTCTCATAAATTCTAAGATTAAAAAAATATATAAATATAAAAAATGACAGCTTTATGAAAATAAAAAAGATATTACCCAGTGACTTGAATCTCAGATTTTCTTTATAAACAAAAAAGATTTACTTTAAAGAAAATTTTATTCTGTGTTTTGTTTCCTTTAAAAATAAAAATCGTTTATGTATGTACAAAGACTGAAGTAAATGGATATGTAATATTATGGTATTTGGATATATCTTATAAAATTTTATAAATATATTTTGTATATAATAATTATAAATATTATTCATTCGTAAGTTAATTAATTTTTAGTTTTTATAATTAAGAGGTCTCTTTTTAAAGGAGATTATAAAAATTATTTGAGACCAGTTATGCTCAAATTACTTCAGTTACAAACCTGATTTTTTTTTATAATCTCCACAAAAAAGTATACATATATATATATTAGAACAAACAAAAAAAGAGATATATGTAATTATATGATCAGCGATATCTATATAATACATATAATTACGAAATTAATGATGATTAATTAATAAGCAGGGCTGCCAGTTGTACATAATATTTGTAATAAATATCTCGAATAAACGATGTACTATATACAAAAAAGTTTTATTTATTTTACCTTTCATTAAACGTATTTATTTTTACTTGAAAACGGAAACAGGTTTTACTGATTTTTAAAATGTAATTAGATTTGAAGTCTAAAAACGATGTATCACAAATAACCAGTAGCTATAATATGCGCTCAAATTCTTTCTGTAGTTTATAGATTTGGAACCTATGACGTCTTCTTTAATAAGGTTGGTAATCGAACCGATTACTTTCAGAATAAGGGTCATCTTACTACTCCGTTATTTCTTGAATCCGGATTCATTAGCGAAGAGAACCTTACAACCTGATTAAGTGCGATTTTCTCATCTATTGATCGGATAATGCAAAATCAGAATGCAAATAATATGGTAATATGTATTCAGTAGCGACTAAATTTTAGTATGGACAAAACTTTTCCGTACGCGACTGTTGAATGAGAGATCATATTTATTGAAAGGGATGAATATATGAATGAGTATTGAAGAATTTAGTTGATGAATTGTGATAAACGTATTGCTCTTCTCCGTTGACCACACTGTTCTCTTTGCTGTGATCCATCATCAGCAATTTCATTTTTTACGAATCGCATAATACTCAGAGGGATTATATTACATTTTCCAAGCTCTTGAGTTGTAACGATATGAAGTGGAAGGTGAGATTTGTGACGTACTTTTCCTGAAGATTTTGTAGTTCCTACTACAATAATCAGTCAACTTTTAATTCATGTATAGCAGGACATTGCATCAGTTCGTAGCAGCTAACCCACCACAAAGATAACTAACCATTACCAACAAGCTTGTTGACAATGTACACCCCGTCCACCCCATTTCAATATTGACACCTATACCTTCCAACTAGTTGAGTTTGGTCCAGGTGTTGAGATGAGTTTACTCATCTAAACAAAAATAGCTTATCTTTAAAACGACCATCTCATCCATAAAGGAAATGCCTGGATGCATCATTATATCTATAATACGCATAATATACTAATTAATTGCGTATTATACACTCTACAGACCCTACTCACATGTAATTACCCGATTAAAGAATATTGATTTTTTCATATACCAACTTTTTTATGAGCGAATGACCCAGAAATGCTATTATTTCTACACAACAAACAAAGAATGATGTACTTGATTTTAACTATAATAATTATTTAATTATGTAGATACGTCTAAAAAGAAAAGCCGCAAAGAACATAGAGGTAAACAGATAACAGAGGAGCACAATGGCGTAAAATATAACTTAAGGAGTCCCCGGAAAAATAACGAAGGGAAAAATTCCATCTCGAAGAAAAATATTAACAAAATTAATAAATACTAACAAAAAACAAGAACATAATTAAAAAATTTACAATAATATTACAATAAATAATAATGTTTCAAACATTATCCCCTAGTATAAACTTCTAAAGTTTAAAACTGTTCGTACTGTATAACTCAAGACCTTACGTCAGCGCTGACTTGGCATTACATAAAATCTGATGATGGCGTCAGTAAAGATGAAATCGACCTTTATAAATTGGACTGATAACATTACCAATGAATTTTCTAATTTAAATCGCATCAGAAAATAAAGCCATTATTTAACTTCATTAAATAATAATTAATGAAGTTCTGAAAACCTACCTGCTAGTCTCGTGCATTGTCGGACAAAAATTGCAGCCAAGCCGTTTAACCTAGAAATTCAAAATTTGTCACCAAACTAAAACTATTACACCTACATAAATGAAAAGTGTTGCGACTTCAAAATCTACCTTATGTAATTTATGCAAATATACGCGTAATTTTAGAAAAACTAATTGTTTGAGGATTTGGTAGCAGATGGAATATTTTAGCTCTTTATAAATATATCATTCATTATACTGTCATTGTATTTTCGATTTGCAGGCTATCAGAACCAAAAAAGAAGAAAAAAATTATAAAATTGCTTTACCTTCTAAGGTATTACCATAAAAATCTATGTTGTTCCCTCTTTCTATCAACAGCAGTACAATATTACAAGAGGAATTTTAAATAAAGAATTAATCAGTCAGTAAAAATTTTGATTTCGTGTTTCGGACTGTAAAGAAAGTTGTTGAAACCGAATTGAAGGCTCCGAGTAACAAAACAATTATAGATAACTTGTGCGTTAACGAAAAAATAAAATTGTAAAAATTTTTTAAATCTTGTAAATTAACTTTGGAAAAATTTTGACCTTTTATTTAAACTAAATTTAATTTTTTTTCCTCATTATAAATGAAGAAAGAGTAGTCCATATTTAGAAGAGACCAATCAAAGATGTCAAATTTATTCCTCCATAATTTACTTAACCATATCACTTCAAACTAGCAATTTATTATATGTACTGAAATGAAAAATATAATTTAGTTAGACGTTTTATTTTTGTAGAAAATATTCATTTTTACATTTGTTTTTAGGAAGTATATTTTCTTTTTTTTTTTTCACTAATATCCTAATCACTAATCAACATAATTTCTGTAATTTTATTAAGAATATTAATATCAGATAGATAAACGTAATACCCTCTTGGCGTAAAGTAAATCACTTTAAGAGTTTTCAGTACAATAAATATAAAATAATAAGATATATAACAGCATTAAAGCCAACAATGTTGTCAAAAATAGGTGTAATTTGTTAGTATAAGTCCTTATAAGTCCTTTACTGTATTTTTTAACCGCAAATTCGAATTTTTTTTTTCAAAACGTTTTGTAACAGAACAGAAAGCAAGGATAGCGGGAGATTTATGTATCACCCTACTACGAGTAATCGCAGAGGCTGGACAAAGTCCCTTCCTGTTATGTCTTTATTTTTATCGGGCGGGTGATTATTTATTTGGCGAATATAGTGTTACTTTGTTTTATTTGTGAACGGAATTTCGGGTTCCGATCCTTTAGACCAGATTGAAATATTTATTGGGACTTACCTTGGGAGACTAGCCGCCTTCTTCCTGCGTGCTTTCCCATCAGTCCTTCTGCTGAAGTCCTTTCTGTGCTAAAGCCTTCCGGCCTAGCAGGAATGCGCCTCTTGGGGGTCGTAGTTGATGGAGGATGTAATGCACTCTCCTCACGGAAAGGAGTCACATGTGCTGCCGGTGACATAATTGTAAGAGTCAGGAAAGGAGGATGGTTGATTGGTGAAACAAAGTTGGGAAGCTGTCATCACTCGGGCTGTCTTTGTGAACGCGTCTCGGTCGGATTCAAGCCGGGCCGGGAAAAAACCGTAAAGTTTTGTAATACGCTTCATTGTTTTTTTTACTCCTGAAGAACTAAATCCAATTACCGCCATTTAATGTGTTATTACGTTCTTTTGAATAATTTAAATGTAAAAACTAGCTTACATCACCAAAAATAGAAATCCATGTTCTCATCTTCGTTTTCATTGATGCAAATCCTTAACCTCGGTTTAAGAGGTTTACCAATTTGGAGAAAATCAGATATAGTATTAGTTTTATTTTTCAAGCTACTGTCCATTTTTTTTTTCAATATTAATACCATATCAACTGTTTTATTTATGGAAAATAAAAGACTTATCCTGTCTTTGCACCTCAGATATTTTAAACAAACGTCCCTGAAACTTCTAGTAAATTCTCGCCTGTTAGAGGTTATCCGTTAGGTAATAAACGTAAATATTTCTTTTGTAAGGTTGCTAGTATACACTTTGAAGTGTAATTTTTAATTTTCCATAAAATACCATCGACACTTGTGGCATAAAAGCTTTCAAAAAAGATTCAAAAAGATGACTAGTATGAAAACTGCAGATTTAATTTCAAGATCTGAAACGTTATACTCGTACTTTCAAGAATTAGACAAGTATCTTTACAATAAATATAGTATCGAGAGAACCGCATCAGACCTAACTGTAGAAAGTATTTAATTTTGACACCTATGTAATTCCAGAATATCAATAACCTTATATTATACTATTTTTTTTTCTTTTGTTCTCAACGAGTCGGAAAAATACCATTTACGTACGTATAAATGGTATACGTACCATTTACGTATCGGACTCGACCTTTATCTTACTAATTATTTATTAGTTAGTTATTCGACTAACTTTATCTTACCTTCAAAAGATGTTTTCGGTAATGATCTGGTCGTCATTTGATTGTAGCTTACTACATTGTCATCATTATCTTTTGTTAAGGCATCATCATCAAACTGGTTATTTAATAGTCTATTTGAAGATTTCACATCAGTTACTGCAACAGTTAACTTGAGACCTTGTCAAGAAATATGTCATATATCTTATCAGTCATTAATAAAAATGATTTATCAACAGATGTTTCTAAGACAGATCAACATCCAGATCCATTGTATGAGTTTTTGGTAAGAGGTAGTTGAAATATTTTGAAACAAAATATCAGAATGAACGAAGGCAAGATCACAGAGTAGAATTAAATTTATTAATTCCGCGTGCGAGTCCGGGAGTATCGGACTCGCACGGGTTCGGCTAGATGTTATTAAGAGCCTATATGTTCCGGCACCCTAACGACTAAAACTCCTATCTCATCGTACCCCCCACCCAGAGCCGGATCATCCCAACCGCGTAGGGGAAGACACTCGTCTTGTGACGATACCGGTCGCCACACTACTCGCTTCGTTCCAAGCCCTGATAAGCTTTAACGGAGCTCGTCTTTTGATCCTCTAACTGATTACTGCATCTCACAGTAATAAGTCAGGCCTCGTTGGGCCGGAGCCGGATCAGCATTTAAGCACTTATTCAGCTCCGGGGATGCCTGCCTCTGATCACCAAGGAGGAGCCGCACCAGGCCCGGCTGTGGCGTTCCTCAACCAGTGGCCGGGTCTCGGTCTTTTCCGCTCAAGGGGTCGGGAGCCTCACCGCTTCATCGCCGCCGCCCATCCAGGTAAGCCTAGACAAACG
This sequence comes from Lycorma delicatula, assembly GCF_047948215.1. Classification (NCBI taxonomy): domain Eukaryota; kingdom Metazoa; phylum Arthropoda; class Insecta; order Hemiptera; family Fulgoridae; genus Lycorma; species Lycorma delicatula. The sequence goes on along the minus strand of NC_134455.1, from coordinate 169,965,047 downwards.
ATAACTCCACGGAGAGCTGTCCCAACTCCCCTCGCTCCTTTCTCTTTTATCTGTATTTGATGATAATCTTCACCCCAATTTCTAGCTTCATCTTCCTCGGTCTTTAGTATGTCAACGGTTAATTTTAGCACCTCCTCCCACTGAGCTCGTCCTGTTAGCATATATTCAACGGTATTATTTGGTGTCAGCCAGAAAAACTATTTAACTGAATTATACTATTTATCTACAATACTATGATTTATACTATTTAACAATACAGTGATTAAATACAATGATTTAATACAATAAAATTATTTAATAATACAATGATTTATACTATTTGACTGAATTCAATATTCATTCGTTAATTTTATCCTAGTAAAGGGTTTCAATTAACCATAATCTCAGGAGTGGTCGACCTGAAACTGTGCAAGGCTACACTTCATTTACATTTATACATATCATCTGAATTAATACCTTACGCTGGTTCCGGAGGCTAAACATAAAAAGAAAAGGCCACCTGCAGTGACCTATTTATGAGAGAATGGAACAAGACAGAAAAACTAACAATTTTAATACAAAAACAGTTTTAGACATATCTGGTTGAATAGAAAAACTGATAGCGATTTAGTTTTTCTAAGTAAGTAATTTAATGCAAGTGTACTAATGATCAAATGTAATTACAATATTTATTTACATACCCCTAATTCGACAAAGAAAATTCATCTGATTTTCAAGATTCAAAATGTTTTGTACAATTGAAAATTTTACCTAAATTTCATTTGTAGTGACATTAAGACACTAAAAATTGATTTCACGATAAATAGATTATTTTAAATAAAAATGCTGATAAAGATTGTGAGAATTGAATAAAATAATATATATACAAGCGTTCCCATGTAGCAACTTCGCCCGCAATATTAATGAGGCTTCACCCGCAATATTTTTTTAATAGCAAACTTATTTATTTATTTCCGAAAGGCCTGTAGAGAACCACGAAAATATAATTTTAATTCCTTCTGTTCTGATTTTTCTTCTTTCTCCTCCAATCCAAATCCATTCGAATCATATGTCCCGAAAATATTTATTTGGAAATGAAAATTATTTAATCAAGAGTATTGTTTTTAGATCTCATTAGATCTCGGTAAAACGGTAAATAAAAGTTTTTATTAAAAATATAGAAGGAATATACAATAAGGAATGAATTATTAAGCAATGCCCAACGAATTAAAAATATATGATCCTGATAAGGACCGATTTAGAATGCAGCCGAGAAATGCACGAAAATGTAAAATACATGTTTACCTCGTTTTAACCTTTGAATTAGGAATTTCGAAAAATCCTTTTCCGTTGTATTCATTAAATTCACGCTTGAGTTATGCTTAAATCACGGTAAAAATGTACTTTGCCCGGTTCTTAGCGTTACCGTACAAAAACCGTACATCGTTTCTCATTTTTTTAATTACTTTTATATTTTTTAGTCAAGTAACCGGAGGCAGGTACAGCCAGTCGCGTCGCATATACAATAACAGTGGCTGTGTTTGTTGAACCGCTGCGCCGTACACCGTAGCACCTCTTAAAGAATCGAAATACAGAAAACTATAATTATTATTAAGTTAATCCATTCTACAAACTAATGAGATCCTTTATTTTCAAAGATAAAGTAAAATTGTAACAAATATTCTAATTACTAGCAAAATAATATCAAATAAAAAAGTAATTATTTCTTAACGAATTTATAAAGCTTCAAACTTAGGTTAAGTACCTTATTGATATACGTTGAAATGTACTTATACATTTCAACGTTTATAACGAGATGATTTCATTCAAGGTATACTATTCCGCCCGTATAACTATCGCTATCTATTTCTCTAGAAACACAAAACAATTTTCCATTCACTATAAATCCTTTATTAACCGTTCCGATTCACGTCACATGAAATATTTTATACCGCATTTAATACATTTAATGCGAATAATTCGAAATATTCTACCTCTGTAGTAATATCCCTCTATTTTTAATCTATAATATTGTGATAATCTTAACCTGATTCGTCACGTAATATTTTAATATTTAGCGAGTTTTTGTGTGAACGATTGAAATACGGATTTGAATCAACGGGAATTACGAACATAATCCCAGCCTATTCGCTAAAGTGTTGTAGGTCCAGGCTTCAATTATTTATTTTTATCCCCGTTTACCATAACGTAAATCGTATCGTCGGTTAAATGATTTTCGCGATTCAAACCCGATTTTATAACAATCGTTGCCACGAGCCGCGTCAAGTTTTAGATACAAAAAGAAATTGATTTTTTTTTTAAAAAGACCACGTTTTAGTTCATGATTCTGCAGTGTTCTCCCTCTCACTTTATTACTTATGTCTGATACCGACTAATTGTAATCGTAACTATTTAAATAATTAACTAATTTAATATCAGGGTTCGATTAAATTTGAACCCTGATCCTGCAATGTTGCAGATCAAGTATTGTAACAGCTTATCGGAGATAATGACACGATAACATCATTCACCTGACTGATCTGTATTGAACCGATAGACAATTTATTTGTATATATTTAATAAAAAAAAGGTCAAATTAAATCTTAATTTGAAAAATGCATCACAGTTATTTAGAAAAGTATACGTTACTTTAATTACGATTGCGTAAATCATATATATTGATTATTTTGACTTTTAAGTAAGGTGTGAACTTTCAGTAATAATATTTAATTTGAACGGCGTATAATTATATACTGTACAGTCGTAGTTAAAAATTGTTTTGAGGTTATATGTCGTTCATTGTACTTGATCTGAGAGCGGATCACAGATCACAGTGATCACCACAGGAACTAAAAGATCAGATCTAGTATGGCAGATGGAATCTTTAACATCGCATCGTTCTCTAATTACAGGCCGTGTTGAACCGCAGAGTAAATCACAAAACAACATTCGAGATTCTCGAGCAGGACTGGCACTCGTAGAAATACACAGCTCATAGACAACAAGCCACAGGTGACTGCCTGTATAATATACGTTATTATAATACACGTCGAATAAATAATAAAATAATCGTAAATAAAATGTATGAGTATTTTCACTTCGAATTCGACGTTAACATCACTCCTTTTATTTTGCTTTTTGGATTAACTATATTGCATGTAACCAGAAAATCTTATATATATATTTATATATAAGATCGTATTAAGCATAACTTAAATTTTCCATAGCAATAAAACAAAAAAAAATAAACCACAATGTTTAATCAGTTTAGCACTAAATATATAGATCATTCTCACACGATTTCATTTCATTGCCTATTAATATTATTATGTGCGGTTATTTAAACCGATATAAAATTGTAAATACAATTGTCTTACAAGTTAATTATAAGATAAGCGGAAAGCCTATTACTATTCTCAAAAGATGCACTTTTATATCGGCAATAAAACAGTGTATACTAAAAATAAAAGGGAGAAAAGGTTTATATAATTGCTTTAAACAGTTTGCTCGGATACTTTCACATGCCTTATAATTATGAGGATGTGGAAGAGTATCCTTTTAGAAAATCAGGGTCTAATCTCGTGTAGCTCTTTAATTCTGGAAGATAAAATGTTTGTTTCAGTTTAGTAAAATGAAGTCGGCAGACCGAAAAGCGTTCTCCAAACATGCGCTGCTCTTATTCTTGTTGCATGTCCAAATTTCTCGAAGGGTTGAAATTTCTTCGTGCGTAATTCGTCCTTTCTTAGATCCAATCCTTTCTGTTGTTCTTGATTACTTCTTCCTCGGGTATGTTTCTGCGGGTTTCTTTTCGAAAATATAAAAAAACAATTCCACTTCAAAATTATTTTATTATTCTACGTTGCTCGCAGATTTCTGTAAAATGAAATGCAATCGACAGAAATTTCCAGTTTGATATTCAGCGGAAAGTATAGTAATCCAAGGTTATCCCCAACTCCCTGTAGCAATTTTTTTTTTTTAGGGGAATATCAAATGAGAGATTCTTTACCTTTTGTTTGCCGGAGCGAGCGAAGAGAGACGCATAATGGAGGTAAAATTATCGAGATTAGATCACAAAATACGTTTAACGAGCGACTTTACAATCTTAGGAAGCCTAAAATTAATTCATAATTGGATAAGAACAGTTATTTTGAGTGACACCTTATTTTTTAATTATATTACGCTACTTTACCAATGAAAGAGAACATGTATAAAAAAATTACTGTAATCGATTAAAAAATTGACGTAAAATTTTGACTAGTTTTTACTTTTTCTACTGCCTAACCGTTCGTATCAAAAGAAATTTCTGATCGTAAAAACCTTTGTAACTTGTTTTTCTTGCGTTTTTCTACTTATTGCATGCAGTTTACTTCAAAACTATTGAGTTTTCTTACGATGATTTTCTGTGGATTACTTTTGATCTAAAATATTAATAATTTTTTCGTATTTTAATGCATTTAATCACAATACTTGAAAAAGAGTTATCCGACCGAAGTTATTGAACTCTTCCAGCACTTATAGAAAGTTTAAAATATAATCCTTCCCCCTCCACTAATAAAATTTAATATTTTATTTCTCTGACGTAAATTTTTTTATTCAAATAAAAACTGTTTTTTAAACCAGTAAAAACATCAAAACATTAGCATAAATTCAGTCATGTGCCGTTTCCTTCGGTATTATAAAATGTAACTAAGTTAACATTTGAAATGATAATAGTTTGGACTAATTGAACAAAACAAAATGCATTTAGTAAAAACTGAATGCGATAAAGAATCCCTCTGTGATAAAAATGTTCAATTATTTCCACCTTGGTAACGTCTCATTCAGGGGAAAAAATTAAATAAGTTTGGTGTCGATAGATTGTAACAGTGAATATTTAGAAAAATATATAGTATACTAGAGGGCCAGGGCTCGCTTCGCTCGCCCGACCGGCTAGCAAGGGGCTCTACCTCCTGGACCCTCGACACGTTAGTATCCTCATGTATCTGAGAATATTAAATATTTTACTGAAATATTTTAAGAAAATAGTTATTATCATTTCGCCGCGATGAATTTATTGTACTGACGTTTTAGCTACAGCTCTATTTATCGATTCGCAACTTATGCTCCGCATTTGGCGCTCCATCTAGCTGCTCAGCCAGGCATCGCTTCGCTCTTAAAAGGCTTAAAAGGAGATTCAGTTTTTGAAAACTGATTTACTTATCGTAATCGTGTAAAATACATAATTTAAACTTTATTTATAAAATTCACCAAAATTTTACAAAATAATTGTAACTGTTTTCCACACAATCCATGAAGTATTGCAAAATGTGCATTTTTTTTATAGTCTTGAAAATTTGTTCAAGACACGATTCATTTTTTCGTGCCTCACATTAACTGCGTACTACGAAAAATTACTGTAATAAAAGAGTTTTACTATTTGTTTTTCCGGTACTTTAATTATTCAATTCGATTACTTATTTCTATTTCATAATTTTAACTTTAGCCCTTATACTGCTAGCAAATACGCTGTTTGAAGTTTTAAAATTGGTTACCGTCTCGTAGATACAACTGAATTTTGGAATAAGAGAATGACAGGATAACCGGATAATCGAGTGTATAAATACACATAAAAACCACCCTTGCAGTAAATAGAAACTTTTTGCCGAATTAAATTTTTTTGTAACCTACGGGGAGTCCTTAATCTTGCATTTCAAAGAATCAACTACTTTTTTATGTGGTGTTTCTAAGATGGTGGGCTGGCTATACTTTTTTCGGATTCTACTTGTAAAGCAAAACAAAAAATATCCTTAGGAAAAATGGCAATTTCTCTTTCTTTCTCCTCCTGTCCGCCATTTTGTTATTTTTATATAAAAATTAATACAAAATTTTTACTATATAGCCCACCATTTTGGAAACACTCTGTATATAGATTTTAATAAATGGAAATTTGATTATGTTTGATTAAAGTTAAGTAACTTTTGATAGGTTCCTACTCTGGTATAGTCGGTTTAGATAAAAATAATTAATAAAAATGAGGCATTGAAGAGAATCAAAATTTAAAACAATTTTTAATGAAATTTTCAAGATTGGCAAGCTTTTACTAGTCATTTTTTTTTTAAATCGTTTAGTTTTATTATTTCGAATGGTATTTCTGGTGATGTTTTCAGCTAAAATCAAGTACCGGTAAAAATTTTCTAAGTCCAACCCTCTTCGGTTCCAGTAACTAATAAAAACTCTTCACCTATTAATCTTCTTTTTTTTGTATTTTTTTATTTATTAGAATCAATATCCATAACATGCTAAGTAAACTACATGCTAAATTTTATGATTGTTGGGGAAAGTATTCCTAAAATATAAAACCAAGTAATGGTCGTACAGACATGTGTACGCGCATACATACAACAATTTTTAACCAACAGTTAAGTATTTTGTCCCCAGGCATCACATTACGTCGATAAAAACAATAATCCATAGAGGGGACCATTTTTTTATGGAGACCAATACTTTCTATAAAAATTAGAAAAAGTAATTTTTTAAATTTTTAGTGCATTTTTTAAGCCGGTTTTATTTATTTTTTTAAAAATATATATATAGACAAATACAATAAAGAAAACAAAATGAAAAAAATTGCATGCAGAATATTTAATTTAACAATATCATATACAGTACCATTCAACAAACGCAGACAAACAGAGATAAAATATATCTTCAAATCGTCTACATAGTTCAGATCCGAGGCAAAACGGTACAAGTTAGTAATCTGAAGAATGAAAAAAATAAGCTAAAGGATTTTTTATTATATTGTATTTATTATATTATTTTGTCATTTTTCGTTATCTCTAGTAACATTTATTCGTTTCACTGGCTTTATTATTTTTTAACTTTTCATTTGTGGTCATATAATTAAATGATCATTTAATACAATATTTAAATCAATTTTTAAAATTTTAGAATCATTATAATTTATAACCTTAATTTTAAATCGACTTTTATTTAATTTATAACGGGTTGAGCTACAGTAAAATAGATCGAAAATAGTTTTAATGAATAAAGTTGGAAGAAATTGTACACTTTCTATTAATAAGATCAACTCCGCATTACAGTCGTCCAAAATTAGATTTTTATTGTTCGTAGATTATTTGCTCTCTTAAATTTATTACCAGCTATGGAGATTCTTCAAAAAAATTCACCGAAATCGGGGTGTTTATAAAAAAAAAGACGTCAACGTACATAAATGAAATATACTTGGATAGAAATCAAGCCTACCTTTATTTGAGGTAGATTAAACATTCGATAATATTTAGCGTAAATGTGTTTATGGCTATCGACATATTTGCGTTATTCGATCCGATAACTGTTGTCTTTCGTCCAGAAAGTTTGCTCTTTTAAGGATAACTTTCCGACGTTAGTTGAGCCTATTTCCGGTGGCAACGGAACCAGCAGTAGCATCTCGGAGTGCGTGCCTGGGATCGTAAACGGGTCTGTTCAGTGGACCAGCGAACAGAAAGAAAGGTAAGGTACGAAGGAAGACATTAATATTCAAGACTTAACGCGCAACAGACTTCCAGATAACTAAAGGCTTATAAACCCTACCTGCAGTAGACACAGACAACATCCTACTCCCCTTAACTCGGTACGTTTTTACCATATAGTATTTACTATACATACATACTATTCATTCATATATTCATGATTCAGAATATACGAACTCTTACAAAAGAAATCGGCCCTAATTTAAATATCTTCATCATTATTTATATAAAAACAAAAGCATTTTATTTATTTATTTTTTTTTTTAACTATTATTATTATTCAATGATCTTACCTTTATAACCGTACAAATAAGTTGAGGCTTTCAAAATGAATACATAACAATTTTTCGTAATATATCATATATTATTATTTAAAGTTCTTTAAATTAACTATAATATAAGAAAGGTAATAATTACAATAATTATTATTTCAACGTCATTAAAATACGAAATTAATTTAAATAAAGTGTTTTCATCATACGATGTATTTTAGGTTACTCTATAATTAGATGTATTTGTATTTTAAGGTATGCAAGTTAATTTGAAATAAAACTTAACTAAGACGTTTTAGTATTGTTCAAATTGAGTTCTGTTATCCCGTTTCACTAGAAATAATCTACAAACGTGGGCTATGAAATTTTACCAAGGTTTACTTAAGAAGAAAAGAATATATTGTGTTTAAGATAAAGCAAAATCATATTATAATATATATATATATATATATATATATATATATATATACATACAAGTTCGAGTCCTTGTAAAGGCAATTGCTTTTATATGGTTTTGAATGCTAGGCTGTGGATATCAGTGTTCTTTGATAGTTGGGCTTCAATTAACCACACGTCTCAGGAGTAGTCGACCTGAATCTGTTCCAAACTACATTTTACCGGTACATTTACTCTTACACTGCAGCTACGTCAGGCCTGGCAAGTCGGTAGCGGTAATTGCGTTTGTGTATACACAAAAACCCAACCCCGACAATACCTAGAAAACTGGTTGAAGAAAACGCGCGCGCACACACACACACACACACACACACACACACACAGAGAGAGAGAGAGAGAGTATATATATATATATATATATTGTGTGTTTGCGCGCTCGTGCGCACGCGAGTGTGTGTGTGTGTACAATATAACAAATTTTATATTAAGAGATTTTATTCATATACTCGTAGACAAAACCAAAAAGATTGCTAATTTTAGACAATTATTTTGAATATTTTTTTAATTTTTACATATTCGATGAAAACCATAGTTTCGAAGTGTGTTTTTTTAAGATTGAACAAGAAAAGATATAAATAATTTCGTGAAAAGGAAAACAAAGGTAAAAAAACCTATTTTCATTAAATAATTATGCATCAAAATCATTATTATTAATTAAAAGTAGTATATAATAATAAATTACACGCACATATATCGCTCTACAGAAAAATATTTTTTCTGATTTACTATGTGCATAATATACTTAGTCAACGGAAAAAAATGAATGCTAATAGAATTTTAAATAATTCATAGGAAAATTCGTTACATTTCAAATGGAGTTTTCATCCCGCTCTGATGAAAACTGTATGCACTACCATACTTAGACATCTTTCTTATTGTTTATTTATTTAGATACTTTATTAATTATCAACCACACTGTATAGAGAGCGTTAGTATGATGAGGTCTCTATACAGTCAGAACCAAAAAAAAAAAAAAAACACAGCTAAATAACTGTCCATGAAATTATCGTATTTACCAGGTAAGTAGTAATTTTTCACTTAAAAAAAATACATAAAAAGTTATATGTAAAATAACTATTAGAATTAATTTTTATATATACTCGTTTTTAAAAACGCGTAATTAATTTTTTTTATATATGAACGCATAAAAAATTACGCGTTTTATAATTATTATATCAACAATTTTTTTAAACTATGTAATTATAAAAAACGTAAATGTTTTAAAATACAATGTACTACAATGTTCCGTTATTCGCAGAATAAGCAAGTTTAGGAGTTTGCAGTTAAATACGAGTATTCCCAATGGGTATGCAAAAGAATAAAAACTCAGAGAAATAAAGATCTACTGAATGAAAATAGAACATAAACAAATGCTAAGAAAGTATCCTAAAATATATTTCTGTTCAGAGAAGCAAAATGAAAAAAAAATAAAACCAAAGTTTTATGTAGCATTTCTACATAAAGATTATTTTAAATTGTATCGTTGTTGGCGTACCACTTATCCAACTGTGGAGAGTGAGTATTGTATCACATTCCTGTCAAAGTTATAATGACAAAAGTATAATTATGTATGTATTCATATTTGCGACTAAACTACTCGAAAATGGCTTAATAATTTTTTTAATGCTGAAAATTCTGATTTTTGGCATTCCGTTGGAAAATGTTACGGTTATAATTATTAATGTATCTATTTTGGTAAAATACATTGTAAATCCCGATTAAAATTGTTCCTATAACGTTAAGACATATGATTTTTGGCGTAGACATAAAATCAAGAAACTGATAATAATTACAGAAATTACTATGTTCGATTTATAGAACAGATAGTTTTATCACAAGCATTTAAAATTCGCTTTCCGTGCTAAGATAATGGATAAATCTCGAAATAGTAAAATTCCAGAGAAGGAAGTCGCCTAATTACGCAGTAAAAATGAAATATGTATTCAACTCACTTCAACAAAAAATGTACTGTAGGTAAAAATAGTCCCATCTTTTGTAAAAGTCATTTATTATTCTTTAATGAATGAGATATTTATTTTAATATGACTATATAAAAAATTTACCTAACAGTTATTCTGAAGAAGAACTTTCTTAGCAGTTCAACATTCTAACATATTTTTTTTCTTTTTGCTGTACATTGTATTATATTGTATTGTGGGAATCTGTTGCCTATTTTTTCAGATTGTTTGCATAAATAATTACTCCGTAATGAAACTTTCACAAATTTGTGCCCACCGTACGCCTACATATTATTTTTAACAGTTATTTTTAATTATTCTTTCATTAATAATTATTTCAGGTATTATAATTATAATTTCATTTTTATCATTTTTATTTTACAAAAATTTCGGTCACCTTTATTAACAATATTGTTATAATAGATTCTATGAGAGAGAGCAATATTTGCATCAAATGAAAAATTTAAACCAAATATAAAAGTAATAACAATATGAATTGTATTAACAAATTTAATACTATTAATAAATAAATTAGATCCAAGCATAAAAACTACTTAAAAAATAAAATAAATAAAATTCAATTCAACAGAACTAATTTAAGAAAAGACAACATCTAAATTCTTTATAATATATAAAATAAATATTACAATTACAATAATAATAATCCTAATCCTAACAATAATTTCTGTAACAAATATTTCAAGAACATTTGAAGGACCATTAAAAAAATCTACTCACCGTGGTAAAATTTACAGATTACATTTTTTTTTTTTTTTTTTTTTTTGAACACGGATCGTGTATCCCTCGAATGACAGTTATGTATGAAAATTTTAATTGTTTAACTTACACTTTGTTGATTTATTATTAACAGATCGTATGAGAGTCAGGGAAAAATTAAAAAATAAAAATTACTTTTTTATCTTTTTCTTTTCTTAAAGGCAGTTTTTTTTCTTTTCTTAAAGGCATTTTTTTCAGGATAGAGTATGTTAGCCATGTGAAATTTAATATTACTTGTACATTTTATATTGTTTTCGGGTGCCTGAACAAAGTGGAGACCATTAAAGTCACCGTCACATACAGCCTATCAGGCACCTAACTTCAACATAAAATGTACAAGTAACATTAAACTTCACAACGCTGACTAACTTACTGCATCCTGAAAAGAATAGAAAGAAAAATTTGTTTAAATATTTCTGTTCGTTTTTCATAATTATTCTAGGTAAATATGTACAATTAGCAGTCGGTTTTTTGTTTTTTAATAATTATTTTATTATCGCTTTTTTGTTGTTTTCATAAATTTACCTTTCAGAATACTAGTCATCTAGTACGAAACCGGTAAAATTTTTGTTTTGTTTTTTAGAAAGGTTCTGGTACTCAAATAGAATTTTGAATGTTAATGACAATGTACATTTGTTGGATCTGTCAAGCTAAAGAAGAAAACAAACATACATTGCAATTGGTGATGTAAGTACCCCTATAAGAGATAAGGATATCGCATAGGTTGTAACCTATCGTATAATGATAATGGTACAAATATTGCGCACAGGTTCTCACTTGTCATACTTCATCGCTAACAGCAATGCAGTGCAATACGCATATCGGCAAAATACAGCGCGCATCCGCAATGCATTTCTGCTTCCTTTTACTGGGAAAATTTTCGTTTTTATCTAGACGATGAATTTTTCGAGAAAATCACAAGTCAAAAGGTTTTTCTTTTTTATCGTTTATGAAAACCATCGTTAAAATTTGATAATATATATTTTTTTTAAATGTTTACCGCAGCGTAAATTAGACTCCCCCCCTCCTTCTAGATAAGAGAATTTAAGATAGCCTATGTTACTTTCAGACCAAAGATCTTTTACTACTCAAAAGTTGGTTGTAATTGGCTGGATCTGGGAAGCTTCAAAAGGGAACAAACATGCATAACAGTTAACACATTACCGCTCCTCCTATTATTACCTTAATATTAATTTTTAATTTTAATTAAAATTAAATCAAAAATTATTTTTAATATTTCTTTTATCTATTAAATAATAACTATTTTTATTAATAATAATTATTTTGATTACTTAATTGTATTCTATTTTATTATAATAATAATAATAATCGTCTTCCGCATTTATCATCATTATGTTCGAATTTATTTAACTTAAGATACTGACTAGAAAATTTATTTAAGCTGTTATTTTTTTTTAAAGGTGAGGAAAAAAATATTCTCTAAACGAGTCCCTATACTTATTAATAGTTCCAAAAATATTTTGTTAATTATTATTTTCTAAAATGTAACGAATTCTTTTTTATTGTAATATACTTATTACCAAGTAACTACTTAAACGATTATATATTTTTTTAAATATTATTATATAATATTAGCAAAACAACAAAGAGAATGCACAAGAGTTGTTTATAAAAAGTAAAAAAAAAAAAATAACTTTTAAAAATGCCAATTTCGTTTTTTAACCGATTATTATCAATAGAAATTTGTCAAAAAATCTATTAAAACTTATATATAAATGATATAAATCTATGTTGAGTACATTCGTAGTTCTGATACCATACCGTATCTTTATTTCGTACACTTTTATGAGTTTTATAGATTTACATTATCTTACAACCCTTAGATTAACGTCAGAGTTATAGGTAATTTCTAAATATCCTTAATAATTATATTTTTCCATTCCTATTTTACTTTCGGCTTAATTAAAAATCATAACGATATCGCATTAATTAACGACAAAAATTTTTCGCGATAATTAAAAATCAACATGCCGTTTCATTACACAAAATACTTGCAAGTTAAATATTGACGTAAAAAGCGGGTTGTAGAGTGAAAAATAACAGAATAAATACTGCTTTTTATTATAATAATTACATCTTCTTCAAGTGATGTTCTATTAAAACCCGACTTTTACTATTTGTTACTCTTCGTAATAAATCCTCAAAGTAATAGAAAGTAACAGAAGTATCTTACGCCGGCAATAACTCTGATAGCTTTGCTCTATCTACTTAGAAATAACAATGTTTATAGAAAATATCGTTAGAGAATATCATAGCCTTGCCATTTACGACTCAAAATTAGTGCTTAAGAATCTTTTAATTGTCTTTCTGTGAGGGCCGGAGCTTTATTATCCGGTTCAGTCAGTCCTCGACCACTTAGAAAACGATACTTAAAGTTAGCACGAGTAATTTTTATTTTATTTTATGTTTTATTGGCAGTCATATAACTATTATGTATCATTTTAAAGTAAAATTAGAGAGAAAAATTAATTATATTTAATTAAGCGTAATATTGTGATAACAGTTATTACTACTTCGGTTATTATTTTTACTTTTTACATAAATTACTATTCCGGCGATAATTATTACTACATTCTTAATCGCCTTTATTTGTTATTTTTACTTATTTATTTATAAATAAATCTTAGAAGCAAGCTAACATTAGACGAGAAGTGTATATAAAAATTAAATTATCTTCGTTAAGGAGCTATAATAATCAAGGTTTGAATCAATCTGTATACCGATCTACTTCTTCACGTTTACGATTAAATTAACAGCATCGCTTCAGCAATTTTAATCTGATACTGGAAAAATTTTACTTCTAAACTCCGATTCGGTTTATAACCTATTGTGAAACGGTACAATATTGAAGCCCATCGGACTGGTTTAGCGGTTAACTCGTCATCGCAAATCAGATTATTTCGAAGTCGAGAGTTCTAATATTCAAATCCTAGTAAAGACGGTTACTTTTATACGGATTCGAATACTAGATCGTGGATACCGGTGTTCTTTGGTGGTTGGGTTTCAGTTAACCACACATCTCAGGAACGGTCGATCTGAGGCTGTGCAAGACTCCATTTCATTTATATTCATACATGTCATCCTCATCTATCCTCTGAAGTAATATCTTACGGTGGTTCCGGAGGCTAAACAGAAAAAAAAATAAAAAGTACAACGTCGAAGTAAATAGATAAAATAAAATACTACTTGGGCAAAAAAATCAGAACAAGCGTTATACCTTGATCTTATTACATATTAGACAGAAATATGATATTTCTAACCAAAGAAAAAAAATTACGAGTATTTGAAAGCGGATTGGGAAATCCACAAACGGCTGTGAAAACTTGAATGTTTGGTAAGAAATAAAAAGATTTATTTAACACGAACGAAAAAATTCGATAGAATTAAAAGAAAGTTTTTATACATGCTAAACTAAAAAGCGATAAAACAGTGCTGATAAAAGGATACGAAGAAAAAATATATCGATATCGTTCGAAAAATTTGAAAATATTCATATCTTATGCACAGGGATTCAGCTATCACGGAAATCGACGACTACAACAATCTTTTCATAGCCTTTGTACTTATTATTTCGTTTTTGCTGTTTTCTTCTGAGGTCGCATTTCGTTAAGTTGTATGTCGTTAAGTTGTTTACTTATTGCCCCTATTCCAATCCCTACTCAGCTGAGGTTGTTCCTAATTTAATTATCAGCGGTTTCTTTTTCTACCTTTGCTCCTTGTTTATTTTATTTGTTTATAAATTAAATTCCTTATTAACTTTCCTGCATATAATTGCAGATGCACTTAAAAGGATAAATATTATAATAACACCCACCGATTAGAAGGCAGTGCAGCTTAGTAACGCATTGTTTTATGCATTTGCGTTTTATTAATAATGCAAGTGCATTTGCATTATTTTAACGCATTATTATTACAAAGGGGTATATTCGTTACTTTACATTTTGTCTTAGACCATACGTGTTACATCTAAAGCATCTAAAATACAAGTGGCACTACTAATCAGAGTAGTATCACTATTTTTTTTTAGAAGTAATTGTGGTAGTAGTAGTAGTAGTAGTAGTAGTAATAGTAGTAGTAGTAGTAGTAGTAGTATTAGTAGCAGTAATAGTATTAGTCGGCCCTGAGATTAATGACATTAGTAATCTTGTGATGTTCAGAATGAAATTGTCACTTTTAGAGCTCAATTATTACATTTTGGTGGGCCAGGAAAATTGAGAAATAATAATTTTGATATGAGAAATAATATTTAACTCGGTGAAGACGACAACAGAAAATCAGTTCTCTCCTCACTAGTTACTCTTCTTCCTTAATAAATCTGGCTAGTAATGCTTATTATGTGTACATCGCCGATATTAAAAAAAAACACTATCATGCTTTCAGGGATAGAAAATATAAACCAACACATTATTACTCCCCTTTCTGGGAAGTACACACACAATTTAACATAATTTCTTCTGTTATATAGAGTTTCATTTCAGTAGATGTATTTAAAATTATTTAAACTTTAGATATATTTCGTTTATGTTCAAACCGGTAAATTTTAAATGAAAAATTAAGTACGTTAATATATTAATATTAAAATAACTTTATTCCAGATAACTCGTGCTCGAAAATTCATGATTAACTACAAATAATGGTAAAAGGTAATTTAATGTATATTTTTAAGTTTTCTAATAAAAAAAATTGCCTAATAAAGAGCAAAAT
This sequence comes from Lycorma delicatula, assembly GCF_047948215.1. Lineage (NCBI taxonomy): Eukaryota > Metazoa > Arthropoda > Insecta > Hemiptera > Fulgoridae > Lycorma > Lycorma delicatula. The sequence goes on along the minus strand of NC_134455.1, from coordinate 169,949,369 downwards.
AATTACTTTGAATCGAAACTTATCTAACTTTATAATTGTTATGTGGAAGATTAATGAAAATATTTTTTTGAAAAAAAGAACGAAATATATAGATCAGTAAAATATTTTTTTTTTATTATTCACTAACTTTAGCAAAAAAATGGTTGTCTTAAAATGAAAATTTATCATGACCTTTAACCTAAAAGCATATTGAAAACGATATTTCGTTATTTAAATCGATTTTATCCTTGAATCATCCTCGCAGTCATTTATTTCTGCATCATCAATAATTACAACCAAATCGTCATAAATTTGTTAGCGATCATATGATTTTCATTCCCTGCACTTAATAAAATTCCTTTAAACAATACACGTTCTATTGTACCTTTTCACTAATATATATATTCTTTAAATAAAAAAAATTAGTCAAAAAAATATTTCTTTAAATACGCCGCAAATCATATTATCTTTTTCTTTTTTTTTCTGTTTAGCCTCCGGTAACTACAGTTTTTAAATAATACTTCAGAGGATGGTATGTATGAGTGTGAATGAAGTGTAGTCTTGTACATTCTCAGTTCGACCATACCTGATGTGTGGTTAATTGAAAACCCAACCACCAAAGAACACCGGTATCCACGATCTAGTGTTCAAGTCCGTGTAAAAATAGCTGCCTTTACTAGGACTTGAACGCTGGAATTCTCGACTTCCAAATCAGCTGATTTGGGAAGACGCGTTAACCACTAGACCAACCCGGTGGGTTAAATCATATTATCTACTTAAAGTTATCCTAACGTGAATAAAATTTTTCTCATTTTGAAATTTGTGACCCTGGTTTAAAAGTTTTTTAACTAAAACAAACCGTGAGTTGTACTGGATATTACTTAAAAACAACTTTTCGCTGTTATTTATTGAAAATTAATTATTATACCTAAAATCCCTTGTTTTTTCACTTGCGACGATAATTGAGGTTAAACGGTCTTACTCTAATAATAATTTCAGAATAACCAAATAGCCGTAGATGTAGCGGTGAGCAGGCTGGCTTTTAGATCGGCTAGTCTCGAATTCGATTTCCATAGAATCATCTTGCATCTTTCACCAATACCATTTCATTCATCTTTCTTGTTAATATGTGCGAGTAACATGTCCAAGTTTGTAACAGTAAAACAAATGACACGAGCACATTCTGTTCATCGTTTATATTTTTTTTAAATCATTTTACTGATCTTTCTTTTTGCATTTAAATTCAAGTACAGATGATAATTTCGACCAGTAAATATTTCAAATGTTCAGGGTCTTCATTTTGTGGTATGTTGTAATTTTAAAAATTTTAGACTTATATTCAGATCGATCTACATTTCATCCGCATCCTACTTTCAAATCCAATCATTTTTTTTTTTTTAACTATTTCGTTACATAACTAGAATTATAGTTTTACTGAGTAAAGACACATTACTTTTTTTAATATTACTTATTTTTTTATAAAAATAATTATATTAAGCGGTAAAAAAAAGTTTATCTGTCCATTCTAAAATATTTAACCTATAGACTACACATTTTACTAATATTTTTTATTTTAAATCTAAATTCATTATAAAATATTAAAGTATTTTATCTTAATTCACGTCTATCTAAATTGTTTAAATGTTTAAATTTAATTAAAAACAAAATATATAAACATATTGATGTATATCAAGTTACAGAATAACAGCACAGTGACAAGATGTCAACAGTACTCTGCAAAGATGCAAGGCATGTGTGCGCAGTCCGGCGTGTACGTTTAAATGTACCGGTAAATGTATAGCCTTGAACAGACTCAGGCTGACCACTCCTGAGACGTGTGGTTAATTGAAACCCAACCTCCAAAGAACACCGGTATCCACAGTCTAGCATTCAAATCCACATAATAGCAACTGCCTTTACAAGGACTCGAACCTTAAAAATCTCGAATTCGAAAATCAGCTTTTTATACGGATTTTCCGAAAATGAATAGATATATAAATCATTAAATATATATTGTAATGGTATACGAAATTTAATTTAATAATTCTGTTATTAAAAATTACAAATTTTATACTATATTATAAAATTTAATTCGTTAAAGTTTTATAAAATTATAAATCGTTATTAAATTTAATTGGTGAAATTTATTAATTAAGACTACATGGATGAGTTGCTTAATTGTCTGGCATAAATTGATTTATGTTCATCGTATGCTGAAATTTAAGATGAAAAGGTTCAAAAAATCCTTTTTTTAAGATGAATTTCTCCTTTAAAAAAGTTATAATTTTCAGTATTGAAGGTTGATACGCACTTACGTATCGTCTCTGTTTTTTTTAGTTAGGTATCCCCTTCATTTTTCTGATTGATTCTCATTTCTGTGTTTTTTTTAAATAAAATAATTATAAAAATTATTTCAAAATATTTTATATAAAATTATATAGCCATTTGGACCTACGGAATCCAAATTTGGGATACAACAAACGAAAGTTACATCGAAGTCGTACAGCAATTCCAGAACAACTAATGAGAAATATAACAGAAGCGCTGTGGTTTGCGAAAAACACTGTAATACACGATTATCTGGGATACCCAGAGGAGATTCAGCGTTTCGGTACAAGATACAAAATGAGACTGAACAAACATGTGAGCTGGCGCTCGAGGTTGACTTACTGGACAACAGCGAAAACATTTGGCGCCTAAAGCGATTGCATATATTAGATCTGTAAGTTCTCCGAGATTTGAGTGAATCAGATATACTAGAGTGTTGTGTATCGTCAAAATTCTTCATTTCGTTTCGCCACTTACTTTTTTTGGTTCTTTGATTTGTTTCACTGTTTTTTTTTGTTTTTTTTTTTTATTAGTTATTCTTTGTATGATTGATAAAACTATTTTTTTGGTGTTTTCTTTGATTTTATGTTCTGAACTTTATCAATGTTCCTTGGACTGATCTTTTTATATACTTATTTATGTTTGGTATAAATTTATGTATACTGTATAAAATATGTACACATATCCAGAGACGAGCGGCGCAACGTTCAAGGAATGGCACGGATGCGAATGCCAGTCAGCTGAGCAAAAGGCGACAAAAAAGTGCCTCCGTCGGGCCATCAACGTGATCAAGGCCCGCTGCTGGCAAGATATGACGGAGACCGTGGACACAAATCCTTGAGGGCTGGGTTACAAAATAGTGAGTCGGCGACTGGGGGGTCACACGGTCACCAGCTCCACTAGACGAGGCTAAAGCGAAGCACGTCTTAAGACGTTGTTCGCGGCCCACTCGGTTCGTGCCGAGCAGAGCTTCGGCGAATTAAGCGACTTCCCGCTCTTCTCGATAGAGGTCCTGGAGTGAGTCCTACGGTCGTTAAAAGCCAGAAAGGCCCCTGGTCCCGACGGCATACCGGGAGAGATCTTCAAGCTGGTGGGGCTTCTAGACATGCACAACGCATGTCTGGAGACTGGGGCCTTCAGCGTCAGATGAAAAAACCGGGTGTTTTGTGTTGATTCCCATGAGCAAAGGATACCCGGAGTCGCAGTTCTCCTTCCGCCCACTCACACAGCTGGGAAGGTAAACTTTCCGAATTGTTCTAGTGGTGAACGCGTCTTCCCAAACCAGCTGATTTGGAAGTCGAGAGTTCCAGCGTTCAAGTCCTAATAAAGTCAGTTATTTTTATACGGATTTGAATACTAGATCGTGGATACCAGTGTTGTTTGGTGATGGGTTTCAATTAACCTCACATATCAGGGAATGGTCAAACTAATACTGTACAAGACTATACACTTCATTTACACTCATACATATCATCCTCATTCATCCTCTGAATTAATACTTGAATGGTAATTCCCGGAGACTAAACAGAAAAAGAAAGAAAGCTGGGAAGGTATTGGAGAAGATATTAAGAGAGACGCATCTCTGAGGAACCGCGGTCTCATCTGTTAGACCGCGACAGGCTGACGTAAGACCGAAATCACGACGGGGGCGGTACAGGGGTCGATTCTTGGCCCTGACTTTGAGACGCCGACTACGACAGATAGCTGATGCTGAAGATGCCAGAAGAGTCGATCTTAGTCGGGAACGCTGATGACATTGTAATTCTTATTGCAGTCGCCGACATGGAGCGCGCCCAACTGAGGCTCAGCCAAGCGATGCACAGGATCAACGCTTGGCTGGACGACCATGGTTTGTCTCTAGCTCTTGGCAAGACGGAGATCATAGTTCTAACAAAGAAACATATTGTCACCTTCCTCCTCTTGCGGGTTGGGAATGATGTTATCGATACCAAGTCGGCCGCGAAGTACCTCGATATGATGATTGACCGAAAACTCGGTTTTGCAGAGTAGTTATGGAGAGTTGCCGATAGTTGCCGATCCACAACGGCCCTCAGCTGGATCATGCCGAATGTCAGCGGAGAAAATGTCTGCAGACGGTGACTATTGATGTCCACAATGCATTCCGTCCTGTTATATGGAGAGGTACTGTGGGTTCAGGGCGCTAAGATCTGAGAGAAACCGGAAGCGACTCGTGCAGGTGCAACGTATACCGCTGCCTTACGAGTTGCTTTCGTGTATCGAACGGTTTACGAGCCTGCTGTTCTGGTGATAGCAGGTGACATACCATTGCTCTTTTCGCAATGAACCGCCAGGCGTCCTACCGGAGGCGGCGGGCAGGCGAATATCAAATCAGAGGGATGATGCTTGTAGTCCACCGTCCATTGGTGTCGCGGTTCCAGGTCTCTTGCCAGGCGAGGAACGTGCGGGTTCATTCCTCCCCGACGATCTCCCGATCTTCGTCTGCCCGCCCCCTCCGGTAGGCCGCTTGGCGCTCCCTTGCCAAAATAGCTATGGGTATGACACCGGTGACCATCAGAACAGTAGGATCGGAAATCGTCCGATACGCGGAAACAAATCAATGCAGCGGTGCGTTGCACTTGCGCATCCCTCCATAACAAAGCGGCAGAATGGAGAGGTGGAGTACTATGTGACCAAGTTTTCAACGGTTCACGGGTACTTTCTCTTTTATCCATGCCATAGGGAAAGCGCCTTCCCCCCACGTTGCCAAGCACAGCTTTTTCGCGTGTGTTAGGTGGGCGGTAGATCGAGGGCCACTAAAGACATATCTTAAAGCACTGAATCTTACAATGTGGTTGCGGCGATGCTCCGGATCTGAGCAGCTGGAAGAATGTGGCCCGATTCTTCGAAGGCATCCTCAGAGCCAAGAAGGACGACCTGAATAGTCCTGAGCAAGATGGAAGCTAGGTGGCCTTCTTAGGTCACCTAAGAATTCTTAGATGATAGCCTTCTTAGGCTAGAATAGGAGGAATCGGCCTGAAGTAATGTTTAAAACAATTCCGGGGGACAAGCCCTCTTATAAATGAGGGTGGTTCCCGCCAGCGAGAACCCGGCACTCCGTGCGTAAATTCCTCCCCAAAAAATGTATTATTATTATTTTAATAACAAAAGATAAGTACTGTATTTAAAAGATTAGATTTTCAATAAATAATATTATACAAGTTATCAAAATAGAATAACGGGTATTAAATATATCATGCAGAAATAATTTGAAATTTGTTTAGTAAATGCCCTGAAAAATCTTATAAATTAGTTTAGCTACCTGTAAAAAAAAAGTTAGCTGTCGGAAATGATACGGATTCAAAATCTTTTTTTTTATAGATATAAATGTATAATTAAAATAACTTATTTAAAGAAATAATATTTTAACAATAGTCCTAAATTAAATAAAAATGTTGTTTATAAAAGTAAATTTAGAATATCTTTTATATGTTTCACCTGATAGAAAATAAAACGATAAATTTTAAAGAAATGATAAACGAACGAATGATTAAAATGCGGATAAAGGGTTGTTTGTGCATACGCACAAAAGTTTGTGTTAGGGGTGGAAATAAATTAGTGAAGGTTTGAAAAGATACCCTGTGTAAAGTGTGTGTTCGCGTTCGCGCGTGCATATATTTTTTCTCACCCTATGAGATAATGGCCTATAATTATGGACTAATGAAGATATCGAACCTTCCCATTTTGAAAACGTATAATTAGTTACGTTATTATTAATACTTGGACATTTATCTTCAAATAAAAAAAATACATATACTATACTTATAAACCCATATGTATGTTCACGTTAGACAAATGGGTCGATCCATAATTCGAAATATTTTCGAGGTAATAGTATTAGACTTCACAGTTTAATGTATTTCTATTAATTCAAAAATGCAAACTCATGCATGTACATGAAATACGGTTATAAATAACAAAATAATATAAATAACAATTCATACGCCTAATAATTAATTTACATAAGAAAAAACTACATATAGAATACATTATCCGATAATATATATTAATACTAGACCCCTAATTTTTTTTTAAATACGTTACTGTAAGACACTCTCACTTTCATTCACACATTTATTTTGAGCACTGTTATAAAAACACAATTCTATTTGGGTACTAACATACGCTTTACAAAATTGTATTTTCTATATGGCCGATCATCAGCAGAAAAATAATCGGAATTTTCAGTTAAATTAAACCTATTCCCAGAGTCTAGACCACAATTTTTTTTAAGTATTTTGAAAAAATATATGAACGAAAAGAACTATTTATATATTTTTTTCATCAGTCAGTAGACCGAGATATTTAAATTTTTATTATTTTTTTAATCGCCGTCAATATTTTAACTTAATATACTTGCGGCATCCTATCATTCTACGTCTTAAATTGTTTATTTTACGTATTACTGCTTTTCACAGATAATTTTAATCTTCCTTATTACAACTGATGTTAGAATCGGTTAACTTATTCTCAGTGCTCCCGTAGTCCGTGCATCTAAAATCCAATCCATTTAAGACTCAGCATGTGTCCGCCACAAGCATCTCTTTTTATTCTAAATTATTATAGAACCGTCTGATTTTTAATTTTACAGCACGTCTAATTTTCAAAATCGATTTAAATAGTTCGATTTCAATCGATCCAGTTTTTGAAATAGCATTTCCATTTCATTATCTTCAGTCGAAGATCAAGATAGACTGCCTCATCTACTGGTTTAGATTTAAACTATAGTACTATATTTGTTTTGAATTTTTTCTGTTTAAAATAACCAGTTTAATATCCTAATGATTATGTAATAATTCGGCAAGAAAATGGAAAAGCGTATGTACGCTTTTCCATTTTCTTGCTCATTAATATTCTTATCACCTAGTTATATCAAAATTTACTTATCACTTTTGAAACTTTCTAATTTATAACTCGATTCGGATAATGCCGTGGTTCTTTACGATAACCTACTCTTGATTTGTCCCAGCGAACAGATTTAGAATGGAGAAAACATTTTACCGGAAATTAAAACGTAGTCATTCATTGCTTTCAGCCGTACAGTACTCGCAGTACAAATTCCAAACAAAAATTTTAAGTTTTGTGTTCCAAATACGATTTACAGATCGGTTCTTAAGACCGTATCAAATATTAATCAGTTAGCGTTGACAAAAACAGTTGTTTGGGCTGCTGTCTTCATTCATACATTCATTTTAGTCTACCTTCTCCTCAGACACTCTTCCGCTGAAGTAGAATTTACGATGCGGTTAATTCCTAACAAAAGATCACGTACATATTTACATAAATATTTAACCAAAAGTAATAAGCGTTTTGCCTCTATCAAACTATATTGTCAAAGGATACTTGAAAAAATATTCTTTCATTTTTACTTTGATCGATCTATTCAACCATATTTGCTTATTGGTTCAAAGGTTTTATGAATCCAACTTGATTCCAAGTTTAAGTTATACCGCTTATTCTCAGTACTTCCATTTCGTTCAAAAAATCATCTGCTTTAAGAACGGTCAGCCTTAGATTGAAAAAATATGTCAAAATCTAAAAAAAATTTCCAGCTTCGAGATGATAGTTTTGAAAATAAAAAATAAGTATAAAATGTTTGATCTATTAAAACAAAATCTTTAGGGAATTTAAATGTTACTGGATTATTTAAACAGAGCAAGTACCAGTATCAATACAGATTAGAATTTATTCTCTGATGATAATTGTCAGGAGTATAACTACATTTAATTCAAATTTAAACAGATATTAAATCTTTATTCTTAAATCTATTGCATCTTTGATAGAATATTTTTAAACAATAGAGACAAATTAAGAAGTTTACCTTCTGAAATTAATTAATTAATTTTCAAAACCCATTTAAATAGTTAAATTTTCAATGTTTTATAGCCAATATTACCATCTGTCAGACAGAATTTTCTTCCCTAATTTAATGTAAAGCGCCTAATCCAGTCCGGACTCAGAGCGGCTACTCATAAAATACAAAATTTATTGAAATTCAGTAGTCTAAATAAATCTATTATATGGGGATCAAATGTAAATAAAAGTTGTACCTTTTCCTCAACTTAAACCTAGTTATTACAACTTAGTAAAATTAAATAAAAACAAAAACGGATGAGATGACGAAATAAGGAAGAAATTTGATAGTTTATATACTACATTAGACAAAACTCACTTATTCAGATTATTATTTACTGTAAAATATACCTAGCAGCAAACATAGGACACAATTCAGCAAAGTTAAAATCTACGTTGAAGTAAAATAAACTAAAGAAAAAGTTGGCATAAAGACGGAATAAAAGAAAATGAACTGACGTCAAAATCTGAAAAAATACTGTTATTTGTTGACGCTTTATTCATCAAGATCAAGACGAAATAGGATACAAACATAATTTATTAGATCAGAAAATATTGTTTGCAAAATTAAATTACAGGAAAGATTCTAGCATGTTTTCATCTACCTTTTGAATTAT